>NC_056743.1:1653135199-1653267699 GCF_019279795.1 Protopterus annectens
GTTTTGCATTATAAACCTGAATCACAGAGAAATCTAGTCACAAAAACAGTTACCTGAAAACAGGCTGCCAGAATTTACATGCTTTGTCTAAAATATGTGTTTAGAAATCTGCTGATATACACACATTCTCTATAAATTCAAGGTATAGAGCAACAAATACTTCTAAGCACATTTGTAGGCCATATGAATTATCAATGCATGAATTTCTGAAAACAATCATGCCACCTATGTAGGTAAATTCTGTTGACATGCATGTCCATGTAGCCATTCATTCATACACACACACACACACACACACACACACACACACACACACACAACACAAACACATGCATGCACAGACACACACACACACACACTCTTTCAGAAACACATGCGAGCACACGTGCATACACACAGATGACACATAGACATATGCACACATGCACATGCACAGACATACACAGATACAGACACACACGTGCACACAGACACACGCATACACACACACACACACAGACACACACACACACACACACACACACACACACACACACACACACACACACACACACACACACATAAGTTCAGTATATGCTGCATTTTGTATCCAAAAGACCTATTGTTTTGGACAAAATACAAACTGGAATTTACAAAACTGTAGAAGCAATGGGGAGAGCAAATTTAACAAAAGAAAGACACATGACAATTGGTAATAATGATTTTATATTCTGTTATTAGTTTAGTATTATTTTGTTAGACCTCTAAAATGGAAATTGATACGTGTCAGCTAATGAATAAATACATTTCATTCAGATGAGAATGTTCAAAACTTGATGGAACCGAAAATATAGTTGATATTTTAAGGTAATGGATATTGAGATACCCAAATTATGTGACATTTCAATCTGTTCATATAACATATCATGTACATATCATGGACAGAGAGATTTAAGAGAGGGTAAGAATGAAGATATCTGATTAAAAATATTTAAATAGAAATAGCTAACATACTATCCCAAAACATGAATGGCTATTTAATCTATCAGTATTAACGTCATGGGACATAAATGCTTACTGCTTATGTATTTGCTCTTAGTAAAACTGGTACATCTGATTACTTCTCTCTCTGATCTATACTGACCCATAGTTTGTCCCACCCTCTTTCTTCCTTCATTTTCCTTATTATAATAACCAAAACAGCATATCATCTCCTTACTTACATTTTTAATTTGCACATCCTTGAGTGCTTACTAGGATACTTTTTTTCAAATTTTAAGTGTGCTTACCGTGCTATTACAAACACATCTCACAAGCTATCTCACCAAAATTTATATGTACAATACACCACAATTGTCATCATCTAATGGGTTTTATTCTCAAATGGCTGTCAATAATGCAAGCATGCTCAATGCTCTATTTAGCATGAGCTTTTCCAACTCGCATTCATTCACCTACACAAATATGTTTTGTCAAGTGGCAACTCCATCTTACTCTATTTAGGACTTCCTTATAACCAGAAATACAAAGTTCTCATCCCTTACCCATCATTCCACCTCTATCACTAGCAGGAGACATGCCCACCAAGCCCTGAACAAATACCCGTCTGCAATACAGCCCTACAGTATCACACCTTACTTCAATTTACTCCCCCATCCTCTCTGTATCCTGCCAACAACAAAAGTGCACACCCATAATGAGGACTGCTTATAGAACACATAAACTGCCAAAGTACCTGTGCACACATGCTCTGTGCTCTGTGTACACATGCTTTGTGTACATACTGTCTGTGTACACACATGCTTGATTTTCAAAGCAGAACCTTGATACCTTGGTATTAACTGAATCCTAACTTAAACCAATTATGAGAAATGAAGAATGAGCACCTTCAGGATACAATGTTCTGAGACTAGACAGAAAACATAAAATGCAGGCACCTTGCTATAACCTACCCCAACACTACCACATTATATCGATATCCACAAAGCCCCCCCCCCCCCATTAATAGATGTGAATTACTAATCACCCTCCAAACAATTAATACCTTCAGGAAATAACTTGCTCAAAGCAGAAGACCTTCTTTCCCGAGTATCTTCAATTATCAATCAAGAAGCTATTATTCTAGAGTATCTACACATTTACCGGCTATCTGTATAATTGGAACACCCTACAAATGTTATCATTCTATACAGCTTTACACAATTCGCTACTTTTCCAACTAGGTAAAACAAACCCTTCAAAAAAGAATCTACTCTACACTGGAATCTCATATCAAGCCCAAATAATATAATATTTTCTGGGACCCTTGCAATTTCTCTAAGTGACTCCCTTCAAACATATGAAAGAAGGCAATCAACACATATCACAATATCACAACAAATCACCCCTACAGCTCTGTATGTATTCTAAGTAAGTCCAACAGTGAGACCTTCATTGCCACCCTTAAATAGTATAACTGGCAAGTTCTGAAAACATCCATTGCCACCCTTAAATAGTATAACTGGCAAGTTCTGAAAACATCCATTGCCACCCTTAAATAGTATAACTGGCAAGTTCTGAAAACATTGCCCTAGGACAACGCTGTTGCCCATGTCAATAAAATCTCACTTAGCTTTACCTACAAGAATCCATTAGGCATAATGGAGCAATTTTTAACCCTGCACAATACCCATTAAAAGATTCTAAACAACTCATGCATCTAAGAGACAAAGCCTGGATGGTCTAGCGTCATAATAAAATGCAATCTAATCTACAAAAGTTTAGAAAATTAAGAAATCAAACCCATTGACATACCCCCACACACAAACAATCTCTTCTACAACTCCATGAATTACATTTTGCTCACCTCAGCCTCATATATCCAGTATAAATCACATATATTTCATTGCCAGCCAGTTCAGTTCATACTTTATAAAAATGTATCAGATTTCATCACCAAGCATTCATCAGACAAACTCAGTATCCCCCAAAAAACTCACAGGTAAGTCTCTCTTCAAATTATAGCCAGTAACTTTCAACACCATAAAAAACTGTTGTTTTCTGCAAATTGCTAAGGACTGAATTCACTAAATAATGACAGTATTTGAGTTTCTAACTTCACATCCTTCAGAAAATGCATGCTAATACAAATCCTGCTATTTTAGCAACTTTCTAAGTTGATAATAGCAATATATATATAGGCTGTCACTATTTTTAGGTCTTTGTACCCCACCCCCATTATTTTAGGCTATGTCCAGATTTCTTGTGCTAAGAGGTTGAGAGGTATGAAATTACTTTGCCCTCACTTGATTTCAAAGTTACCTCTTAAACAGACGTCAGGCAGTTATATACCATATAGAATACTTCCAATTTGTACCCATCTTAGTAGGGGTCCAACAAGGCCAGAAACTAGGTAAAATCCTTTTTAATATTCTCATTAATTACTTACATACAGCCATGCTACATGCACATATTTTGCCAATGTGCTACCTCAGTTACAGAAAAGTGCTCAAAGGTTCTTCAGTGCAATAATCTTTGATACAAAAATATGTCTTCTTTTGCATGCAAAAAAAAAGAAAAGAAAAGAAAAAGAAACTAAAATAATTTTCTTGGTGGTCAATAACATTTGAAAGAAAGTTACCGGCTATATTTTGGGCAAAAAAAAGTTCTAAGCTTGTTTTCCACCTTTCCTTTTACTAGAGTAGTCCAGATACAGATTTGCTGTATCCAGGATTGTTTAAGTTTCTGATTTCCCCAGACCTTTCTGTGTTAAGAAGGAAGCCTTGTAGATTATCAGTAGGAGTAGTAAGCACTAGGTAGCATATCTACCACAATAGGAGTGGTTTATGGCTCTGAAATTGTAGTTTATTGGCCGCTTGGGTAGTTTTTCTATCCCTTTCAACTTTCTGGTTTAAAAGCCTGTGTTTGTGTGGGTTTGTACTTGTTTAAGCTCCATGGATCCTGTTTTGGTGTCCTGCAGACTACAAGAGCAACAGAAAGGAGAAAGAGAGACTTTAAGTGCCTCCATTTTGATTTGTTCTGAATATACTGCTTTCTGCACTTGATATAAGTCTTTTTTATTTAACTGCATTTATTTGAACTGTAATTGCTTTAATATTACTACACTCTCACGTGTACTAGCTTGCACTACATTTAAAGTATATTACCTGTGCCAGAAAGTCTGCTCTTCAGTTTTTCCCTTAGATTTTGCTAGATCTCTTCTCTCTTGCACTTTAATTAGCTTATTTACCTAGCACTTCATCAGGCTTTTTGTAGCAATTATTGTGGCACACATAAGTGCTATCAGCACTAGACGTCCTATAAGTAAACAGCTCCAGTACTTAGTAATGATGACCATCCCTCCTAGAATGTCTAAAGGTCAGTTTCCTGTGCTTTCTCCTATTAACCTGGTGAACTTGGGCATTCTGAGGCAGTGTAGCAACTGTCTCATGTACAAAGATAACCCTCTCCTCTTACCTCCCAGCACTCAGACTTGTGAGAGATGCACTTTTATCTCCAAATGGGAAGCCATGAACTCTCCAGCCAAGATCGGAATAGCTGGTCAAGAGGAGAAGGTAAACACCTACACCACATCATATAGAACAGGTAGCCCTCCAAAACACCCCCCATCACAGCTCTCACATAAAAACACAATCCACACACTCACCTTTGTGGAGGCTCTCAATAGAAATCTACCCAAACAGTAGAGACCTCTAAGGCAGAAACGCACTCGACCACAACACAGCATAAACCACAAGACACATAGCTCACCTAAACAGTGTGCCCCTCAACCTAATCCCCTAAGGCAAAACAGCTTGCCCAATACAATAGTCATAGGTGACTCAAAAGTGAGGTACACTGATGTCCCACTCACAAGGTTGAATAAGGATAAGGTAACAGTCAGCTGTCTATCAGGTCCCAGAATCCAAGACATAACACACACACTCAGGTCACTCCATAACAAATACAAGTATGACTCTGTCATTGTCCATGTGGGTATGTGGGTATGAATGACCTGAGCTGCACCTCCTTGGACTAGATGAAAAGAGACATGGTGGTGCTCTCGGATTATGTGGCCCAGGCAGGTATGACCCTAGCCCTGAGCAGCATCCTACCATCACCCAGAATGATACCACAGTACAAACAGAAAATGATTGACATCAACAACTGGCTACATTTCTGGTGTCATTCTAAGGGGGTCCAGTAGCTGTCTGTCACTCCTGGGTTTTCGTGTACTGGCTAAGGCTCTTACCACCCCTATAGTGCCTTTTTAAGTGGTGTTCCAAAGACCAGATTACCACCATAACAGCTATAAATAAATGCAATCTTATGGTCATGCTGCTCAATGCTAGAAGTCTTAAACTCAAGATGCACTCACTCAAAGCACTCCTCAGAATGGAGAACATTGACATTTGTGCTGTAATGGAGACCTGGTTTAAAGCAGCAGAAAGCACTCATGCACTACTAGGCTATAACTCATTCCACACCTTTTGACTGCAGAACATGGACCGAAGCTCCAAAGGTGGTGGTGTCTCCATATTCATAAAGGATATGCAAACCTCCAGACTAGTAGCCCATCATAACCCAGCTGAGATACTCTAGGTACAACTAACACGGGGTAATACGGTAATTCAGGTCATAGCCTGCTATAGGTCCCCAACCATGTCCCAAGACTCACAGTCCACATTCTTAAGCACCCTGGAAGCCCAACATTCTCATACTAGGTGACTTCAACTACCCCTCCATCAACTGGGAAAACTACTCATACACCAGTGCACTGGTACAACATTTCCTGGAATTCATCAATCCCAATTCCTTGGACCAGCTCATTCTTGCCCCCACTAGAGGAAGCAACATCCTTGACCTGGTTATTACTAACATGGGCAACTGTTGCTCTACACCAATAGTCAATTCCTCCCTGATTAGAGCCGACCACAAACTAATCAACATAGAAATCCACATCTCACCCACACCCCCCGCAAAGGTATCCACCATGAAAAACTTCTCCAAAGCTGACTTTGGACATCTAAAAACAGAGGACGCTAACTTCACAACACCCATGCCAATAGAAAATAGATGCATGACTGCCAAATCATACACCAATGCACTATACAAACTTGTACATAAATGTATGGAACTAACCATACCCAACAGAACCAAGACAGTCTCATCCAAAAAAAGGAAGCCAATCCAGTGGTCCCCTGCCATTAATAAACTCTACAACAGAAGGAATAAACTGTTACAGAAAAAGGTGAAGTCCCAAGACTGGAAAGATTCACTTATTAGACTCAACAAAAAGTTGAGATCCCTCATCAAAACCTCCAAAGTCAGCTATGAAAGCAGAATTGCAGCATATACTAAAAACAACCACAAAGGCTTCTAGAGTTATATCTAGAATTCCCATGGCAATACCCAGATTTGCCCTGAGTTACTGCACAATGATACCTCCTATACTGAGCTAAGAGATATTGCCAACATACTGGGTGACAGATTCAGTGCCAATTTTACCCCCCCCCCCAATGGCCAATCTCAATACCAGTAGAATGACAGGCACCCAGCATTACTGCAGCACAGGTTAAAGCTGCATTGTCAAAGGCGAAAAATACCCTTCCATGGGACCCGACAATATCCCTGGCTATGTACTACATAAATTACAAAGTGAACTGGCACCACATCTGTGAGCTCTGTTCACTCACAGCCTCACCTCAGGCTTTGTTCCTACTGAATGGTGCACTGCTACAGTCATCCCTCTCCATAAAGGAAGAGCGACTACAGACCCTGGAAATTATCACCCCATTAGCCTGATGAGTCTGATATGTAAGGCTATGGAGCCCATCATCATGAACCTAATTAACAAGGATATAGGAAATCTCCAAACTCTTGATCCCACGCAGTTTGGTTTTGTGAAAGGTAGATCATGCCTGCTCAACCTGGCTGACTTCTTTGAGTCAGTCACCTGAACTGTAAATGAAGGTAAGGGTGTTCTTACAGCCTACCTTGATCTGGCCAAGGACTTTGATACCATTCCTCACTCAGGAATTATTGATAAACTCATCAAACTAGGGATCAACCCCTATATCATTAGGTTGGTTGCAAATTGGCTCACATATAGAACCCACAGTGTGAAAGTAGCAGACTCCAAGTCAGACTGCCGCCCAGTCAAGAGTGGAGTTCCACAGGGATTGGTCCTTGGTCCTCTCCTGTTTGGCATCTACTTCTCAGAAGTCCAGGCCAACACAGAGGGCCTCTGGCTGACCAGGTTTGCAGAAGACCATTATTAACTCCCCAACTGATGCAGGCATCCTACAGAAAGGCATCACTGAGACCAATGACTGGTGTTGAAACCATGGCCTTAAGCTTAATGCCAAAAATGCATCATCATCCCCTTTGAGATAAACTCAGTTCCCACTAATTACCACATCGATGGGAGCCCACTGAACACTGAAGGTGTTATAAGAGATCTGGGGAAACAGGTTGACAGCAACCTCTCCTTTGACCAACATACTACCACTGTGATCAGTCCTTCTATGTTGTACATCTCATTTCCAAGGGTTTTGCATCCAGGAAGAAAGAGGCCATCATTTCTCTCTACTCTTCCCTCATTAGACCAATCATAGAGTATAATGTCCCATTTGGCATGTACCTCACTAGACACCTGCAACAGCTGGAGAGGCCACAAAAGTACCTCAGAAAGAGGATCCTAGGCCTTAAACACATGTCCTACATGGACAGACTCAAAAAACTCCAGCTATTCTCTGTCTCATATCATCTACTAAGAGGCAATCTCTGCTTGACTTACAAAGGCATGTCTGACCCAGATGTGTTAGAAATTCTACAGCTAAAGAAATCCAAATTCCTCTACACCACATGCTCCAGAGACCTCAACCTCATTGCCACAATCAACAGAACATACTGGAGGGACAGGTTCATAACCCAGAGACTGCCCATGCTCTGGAATAGACTTCTCACCTCACTGGCCCTCTTCAAGAGAAATCTTGATGAGTGGATGGGAAATAGAAAGTTCACCCCGGAGATCACTCCAGTGGCTTTACTTGATAGAGGCACTGGAAACTAACATTGGGTGGCACAATGCCAGGGCACTTCTATGGGCTATGCTTGTAAAGGCCCCAGGGCCATTAGCCTAGTACATACCTATGAAACTATGAACAGCTTATCTATAACCTCTGCCCATAAGACAACCATCGAAATAGAAACCCACACTAAGCTTCTCTCTCAGCTTACCTTCTACTTTCTCTGTTATAAGCCACACCCATATTCACAGATTTTCAACAAGACCACTGAACAACACTGAACAGCATTATAGCAAAATAGCTAGATATACAGCCAAGTAAACATCAAACAACATCACTGCCTAGCCTTGAGACAACTCCACTGTCCTGAATTACCAAACTACCTCTCTACTACCCAGTAACCTTTAGTTCATACAATTATTAACAAACATCAAATCTGTCAGGCCTTACTAGGTATTGCATCTACCTATTCTGCAACCAGGCAATTATGTTCAATGGATAATCACTTACTTACCATAAGAAGAATCGACAACTCTTTTGGAGAGTCACTCTACTTCTTCCATCTCTCCAAGAATTGGAACACTATTCCCACCTCCCTTAGACTACAAAACAACTTATCAGCCTTCAAAACCCAATTAGAACAACACTTTAACAACCCTTAGCTGTATTCCTGTACATCTGTTGGCTAGCCATGCACAGGGCAAACTGTATCCCTTCCCTCCAAACCATACTTAACAGAAGCTGTCTCACTTGTAACCTTAAACCCTAAGCCATACTAAAACTTGCAGACACCCTCTACATCTACGAAATTAATTTATTCTTCACTCTAATTTGTTTTACCCACATCTACTTCCTTCTAACACCTCTATCCCAAGCTTCTCTTTTTTCCTGTGGTATGTCAATACAGAACAGTGTACGAAATAAAATGTAATAAAATGTCACTAAAAGCAATCCTTTGGCTCGTCTTTAAACTCCTTTGCATTAACTATAAAGTTAATTGCTAGTTTGTACTTCATGTGTAATATGCTATATATTTTATACTATTTATAGCTTTAGCTTCACCTCCTCACTCTTGCTGTTATCCTTCATTGCATTACATTTTTGGCATGTTTATTGCATTATCACTTAAGACATAGGCAAACATGCATTTCTATAAAGGAAAATGACCATTTTAACATGTTCACATTTACAAAAATTATATATCATACGCATGCTTTTATACAATTGTCAACAATCCAATATTACATAAATTAATCGGATAAACTTAACAATGCCTTACTATGTCTAGACAATTCAGATCCTGTATCCCAGCTCAGAAAAGAAAAAGTAATTTCTTTAGTTACACCTATTGCCTCACCAAATATTTCTGAAGACTATTCTGTAGGGATTTTTTTAAAGTCTACAAACTCATTACAATCCCAAAACATAGGTTCCTTGTTTCCCCTTTCTTCCCCATCACACCTCCAGCATTTGCCATCTACCTGAGGAAAAATTCTTTAGAGTCTGCTTGGGGAATAAAATACCTATGCAAATACTTTCAAGCAAAAATCCTAAATCTTCTAGACTTTGTTTCCTTTGTATTCCCATTGTTTCCTTGTGAATTGCTTACCTAATCTTTCTTCCTGATCTTTCCTAACCCCTCTGGTCAGTTACCTATAGTTATCATGCAGTATTTTATATGCCCTATTAATTATCCTTTTATAACACCAGCTTCTTTTCTAGATTCAGCTAAAAACTCTACTGGAGCAGGACTTTCACATTTGATTCTTCTATCCCTTTGACTTTGCCTATACTCTTTAAAGCAGTCCCTGATAAGGAAGGCAATCCCTAGCATGTAGTCCACTTGTCTTCGTGGCCTCTTTCCACTGTGTTACCTTTCTCTGTCTAGTTATTTGCTCCCAATATCTTAGTTCCTTTGCCAAATTTCTCCAGTAAATTCTAGCCTCCTCTTGCCTATTCTGTGTACCATTAACTGCGGGCATCCCTATCCGCAGACTAGCCTTTCTCCATTCTCGCATTAGAGTAGTTCTTTGAATACTTTCTGCTACTTTATGAATATACTGTTCTGCATTGCAGTTGTTATTCTCCTTAAGGAGCTGCATCAGAATTTCCCTTTTCTCTTTTTTCTTGAATCCATACCCACTCCAATTATCATCCCTTTTCACTTTGAGTTATAGCTTTCTGCTTGCATGGTTTATATGAGCCTTATGTGTAGCTCTAAAATATCCCTTCAGATCGAATAATCCTAAAACACCTTGTTTTGTTGCAAGGATCAGCGTATCCCACTTGGACCTTACCCTCTTCCCTTCCCACATAAAATCCTTCAACTTCTTAATTACTGTCCACAATTTCTCCTCTGGTTGATAACAATATGCCTGACCTGTACATAAAACTAAAGGGGCTAAAACATATTCACTGTTTGTACCTTGCTATTCATATCCATAAATAAGAACTTCAATTTCTTAGTCTTTGCATTACCTTTGTTTGTAAGCTCATAGATTAGTACTAGGCTAACTGCCCTTATGGGCCATTTTAAGCCTAGCTAATTACCCCATGTCAGAATTAAATGCTGCACCTTATGCCTATAACGTAAGCACCTTAGTCATTATGCCAATCTTCCTACATATCCTTAGCTGCCATAACAGAATCCTTTTTAACCCATACTCCTAAATACTTAATTTTATTGTGTTCTCCTATATATGAGTATTGCTGATCTAATTTATGTGTGGGTACATAGTTTACTGCTATAGCCTTTGTTTGTCTGCATTAATTTAATATCCCACCAAAAAACTTGAAGCTGTCTCAGAAGTTTCCACAGCACTGAGATGTTCCTATTCTTGTTTTATCTGGTACAAAATAATATCGTCTGCCAATAAAGCCAACTTTCCTTGATTACCATACCAAATATATCCTGGAATTGCTGAGTCCTTTAATTTATTTGCCAATGGCTCTAAATATAATGCAAATAACAAAGGGGAAAGAGGACACCCCTGCCTTGTTCCTTAAATCAGATGCAATTTATCAGAGAGGAACCAACCCACTTTTATTTTTTGCCTCTGGTCCCTCAAACGTCCTTATAATTAACTGTATTATTGTATCAGAGAATACAATTGCTACCACTGTCCTACTCATAAAATCCCAGCTTACTCTATCAAATGCTTTCTCTGCTTCAAACCCACAAGCAACGATGATATTTTCTTAAATTCTGCTTTCCTTTGGATTTTTGTTGTTCTTTTAATGTTGTCAAAATTTTGTCTCCCCATCCACAAATACACATTGATTCATATCTGCCTCTCATCAAACATCCACAAAACTAAAAAAAAACGATGAGTGCATCATGAGAGCTGCAGAATTATATTCCAAAAAAAATCTCAAGGAAGGCCTTAAGTTAAACATTCGTTCGCATTTATTGTTAAAAAAAACAAACACAAGGACTGCAGTAAAATGGCTTTCTGCTTTGCATACATTTGTACAAGCATAAAAAAAAAAAAAAAATTAAAAAAAAAATTAAATAATGAGAGGGCCTAAAGTTAAAAAAAAAAATTTTATTTTTTTTATGCTGAAGTTGATTCATATCTGTCAGTTTTGGCAACACATTTGCCATTAATTTAGCTATTATATGTAGCAACACTTTATAATCGTGGTTTAAAATCGAATCGGGCCTATATGAAGCTGACACTGATGGATCTTTCCCATCTTTTCATGTTACAGCCACCACAGCTTTCTTCTAGGATGTCGGTGCTTCCCCTTCTTTTAAATCCTGTTAAACAAAACCTTCCAGATCATTATCCCTTTCTTCCCTCCTAGGTTCCAAACTTCGACAGGAATACCATCTATTCTTGGAGACGTTCCTGCAGATTAATTAGATGTCACTGGTTTTATCTCTTCAATTCCTGTCTTAGCTATTAGTTTTTGAGCCTCATCTAACTCTAATTGTAGCATGTTTAAGTCTTCCATAGATATTTCTATTCTACTTTTTCTTCAGTTCCACATTCCTCTGCCTTATACAGATTTTCATAAAATTTCTGAATTATCTCTAATATGTTAAAAAAAGAAAAATCTAACAAAGCTAGACTTTCCACTGTGTGATACTTTAAACCTCTTGTATCAGAGGCAACATGGGATATATGCAAATTACCCTTTAAGGATATCAGGTGTTTCAGCTCCATGGCAATTCTCCAAGGGGTGAACACTAATATGGTGTCCACTAGTAACCCCATCATTAAAAACTTTGGGTTTGGGATAGCAAGTTTTGTTCTTATATTCTAAGATGTCCCTTTCAAGTTTCTTAGATTTCCTATGGATAACACTAGAACATTATTTATCTACCTGTGTCCTAATGTTGAAATAATTCTGTTTTTCTCCCTCCACAGTAAACAACAAATCATTGATAATGTTTCTATTAACCTCTTCAATGTGTTTGTGTAGTAACATTTTATCCTTTTCTTTGTGTTTAGTTAACATTCATAACATGTCAAGACCACACCTATTAAAACGTCTATAAGTTCGTTGTGCAGTTCAGTACCATCCATTACATTATTTGGATATTTACAAACACGTAACCCGTTTGGTACAATACCCATATTTATGCATTCTTTAAAATAAGCCACTTCAATTTCCAACATTTTAAACTTGTACAAATAATTGTGCAAGATATCAAGATTGTTTTTATAGGTGTTGGTTGGTAAGTTTCTGTTTTCATTTGGCATTTTAAAATTATAATTACATCCTTGTAAAAGCAAGTAATTTATACCAACATTAGTGTCAATGTTTAAACAATCACCTTTTTCAGCCTGCTTTTCCTTCTGCGTTGGGATTTTTTCCACAATCATTTCCTCAGTTGTTTCAACCTCCTGGGTGCATTCTCACCTCAAAATATGTGGAGTCTGTTGAAAATTGACACCGGAATCCAAAACCTGGTCAAAGTTAGCATTTTCGCCATGTTTGTCATGTGCACAGCATTGGTTTCCACCATTTCCTCCCTGAAATGAAGTGGGAGGTATTGCTGTTAGAATCCTGGCCATGGACTGACTGATGGGTGTCAGGAGGTCGACCAGTTGAGTTAGTTGCCCAATAAGCTTCCTTGTTTCTCCTACTTCATCTCCCCTGGCTAGTTCAGCCCTAGGGACTTGTGATTCTCCTTCCATCTCCAGTAAACCATGAAATTCAAACATGGAGAAATAGTTGCCAAAAAGTACCAATAGCCAAAAGAAAGGTAGCTGAAGAAGAATCGGACAGTAAATGGTAAAAAATCCAGCTTTAATCCACTAGGCAAAACCTGTAACAGCACCAAAGAACAGATACATTTCTAACAACATATCATCCATGGCTAAGTCAATTTTTTGATAGGATATATGAATTTCATTTTTGGATACTCGACTGTATTTGTTAGTATATTTTTCCTTCATATATGGATGGTACTGAACTGCACAACAACCTTACAGAAGTTTTTAATAGGTGTGGTCTAGACATGTTAAGAATTTTAATTATGCACAAAGAAAAGGATAAAATGTCACTGCACAAACACATTGAAGAGGTTACTAGAAACATTATTAATGATTTGTTGTCTACTGTAGAGGGAGAAAAAGAGAATTATTTCAACATCAGGGCACAGGTAAATAAATAATGTGCTAGTGTTATCCATAGGAAGTCTAAGAAACTTCAAAGGGACATCTTAGAATGCAAAAACAAAACTTGCTATCCCAAACTCAAAGTTTCTAATGATGGGGTACTAGTGGACACCATATCAGTGTTCACCCCTTGAGAGTGAACCAGTGGGGTATGCTTGGGGGGGAGACAGGATTTAGGGAACAGGAAGAAAATTGGGGTGACCCTTTAGGATAACCCCCACTCAGAAGATCAGAGAGAATAAAAAACAGGATCCCACCCATTTATTATTTATTTTTTTATTTTACATTTGTTAACTGGGTTAGTCTAGCTGAGCTTTTGGCTCATTTTCAGCAGAGACCCGGGGAGAAAAGCTCCTCAGGACTAGACAACAATTTATTCAATTTTAATAACATAGTAGTAACAATCAGCTATTGGATCTTACAAGCAGAGACCTGGAGAGAAAAAAGCTCCTCAGACAATTCAATTATACAGAGTATTAACAAATGACAGACAAGTATGTGAGTTGTTGCAAACAAGGTTTTAAACAATTAGCAGAAGAAAATGTGACTAGTTACAATATTATTTAAGCTGCTTAGAGCAAAATGAGTTAATAGTTAGGCAGATGCTTATTTAAAGTGGGTAGGATCTAGTTGTATAGGAGTTTGGAAACAAGAAAGGAAAGTAAGAATGGCTAGTAGGAGATGTAGGGGAGGTAGAGTATAGAAGACAGACTAGACAGGTAGGTTGTTTTGAGACTGTAAGAATTAAGAGTGGTTGGAGATACAGGAAGGGAAGAGGTAGAAGATGCAGGGGAATAGTGTTAGAGATACACTAAGAGTGAGGTGGTGACATAGGTGAAAGGATGGTGGCTCCAGGGTGGTTGGCTACAGTGGCAAGACCCCTTTGTTTTTAGGTATTTCCTTCTGGCTAATTTAAAACTTTTGCTATGCTGGATGGATTTTACTTCCAAGGGGAGTTGGTTCCAGGATGTAGCTGGGTTATAGTTATAGAGAAGGCAGCCTATTTTGGTTTTGGGTTTGTAGATGTCTAATAATTCTTGATTTGAGCTGCGTAGTGTCCTAGCAGGGGAATATTTGGATATGATAGTGGAGAGGCTGTGGCAGAAGGAGGGTAGATAGAGGATAGAATGGATGATTTGTAGTTGGTATAGTTGGAGCAGCTGAGGGAATTCTAGCCAGACTAGTTGCTGTAGTGCTAAGCAGTGGTGTGACTTGTAGGTTTGGTTAGCTGCAAATCTGGCAATCTTATTATAAGTAGTTTCAAGCTTGGAAATAAACATAGAATTTAGGTTTGTGAATATGTGGCAGCTGTACAGGGGTGTTGGGAGTAATAAAGCCTGGGAGAGAGTTATCCGGACAGTGTTAGTTAAGTATTTCTTGCTGTGGAAAAGGTGTTCAAGTTTCTGATAAGTTCTTTTTACAGAGTTAGTAATATGGAGATCAAGCTTAAGCTGATCATCTATTGTAACACCTAGAGTCAGCTGAGATGATAGTGTTGTTGCAGGATAAGATGGTAAATGTACTTTTGAGTGTGGTGATGTTTTTAGGGAGGAAGAGTAGGAGCTTAGTTTTTTTTTGGATTGAGTATTAGTATGTTATCACTAAGCCATGTCTCAATGGTGTGGAAGGATGCCTGGGTTGTTGAGTGCAGATCATCTGGGTTGTCAGCAATGGTTATAACAGTTGAGTCATCAGCATATTGCACAAGACATGACTGGGGACAAGAGGAGTAGAGCAAGTTGGTGAAAATATTAAAGAGTAGTGGTCCAAGTATGGATCCTTGGGGGACTCCCATTTGTACAGTGAGAGGGGAGGATAGTGCAGAGAGCCATTTAACTGAATTCTGGCAGGTAGAGATATAGCTGGAGGACCAGGAGATAGTAGGGGGAGAGAAATGTAAGTTAGTGAGTTTATCTAGTAGTGGGTGAGAGACAGTGTCAAAGGCTTTAGAAAGGTCAAGGAATAGGCATGAGACAAGTTTATTGTTATCACGAGCTAGGGATACTATGTTGATGAATGATATGACTACAGTAGTTGTACTATGCTTGGGACAGAAACCATGTTGTGTGGGTGTGAGAAGATTTTCCTGGTGAAGGTAATGCATTACCTGCTTGTGAATGCATTTCTCTAGTATTTTTGAGAGTGGAGAGAGTATGGCAATTGGTCTGAATTTGGATATGTCTGAGAAGTTGTCCTCTTTGTGAATGGGTAGAGTAAAGAAATTCTTTCATACAGTGGGGACATAGGATTCAGAAATGGATCAGTTGATTAAGATGGATACAGGATAGGCAAGAGGTTCAGAGGCAACCTGCAGGAAGTAAGAGGGTAGCTTGTCAACAGATGGGGAGCAAGGTTTAAGTTTAGAGAATACTGACTTTACATAGTTAGTTGATACTGCTTTTAGAGAAAAGGCGTTAGGAGGGTTTGGGAGAGGTATAGAGTTTGTGGGGGTGCTAGTGTTGTTTCTGGGGGGAAGAGAATTTATTATGGAGATTACTGAGTTTATAAAATGATTGTTAAATGTGTTGGCTATGTCTTCAGGTGTTGCATTGGGACATGGGTTTGGAGAGGAAGGATTTCCTGGATGAAGAGTCTGTTTAATAGAGCTCCAGAATTTTTTTGGGTCTGATTTAAGAGTAGAGGGAGTATTGGCATAGAAGTTTATTTTGTCATAATGGATGACTTTTTTTTATTTTATTTTTGCGTTCTTTATATTTCTGAAGAAGAGAAGGGGTCCTAGTTTTAGTTCACATTTTCCAAATCCTATCCCAGTCTTTCATGAGAGTTCTGATAGATTTAGTGAGCCAGGGAGCAGTATTAGATTTGATTCTAATTGTGCGAAGTGGAGCAAGAGAGTTAAGAATGTTTAAGAATGTAGTGTTGAAGGAGTGGACAGCTACAACTAAAGGAAGAGTGGTGAGGTAAGACCAGTTAATTCTGGACAGTTGGTGAATAAAGGAGTTAGGACAGAAATGAGAAAGTGAGCAGGTGGTAATAAATTTGTTAGGTTTGGTGAGGTGGGGAGTATGTCTGGTAATTGGTATAGGGCAGTGGTCGCTGAGGGCATTTGGAAGGGTTTGGGAGTTATGATAGTTTTGAGGGTGGGAGGCCAATATCCAGTCAAGAAGAGAGCTAGGTAGGTAAGATGTATTAATGTAGGTTGGGGTTGTGATTAGCTGCTCAAACCCATGTAGGTTTATACAGGAAGCAGTGTTGGGAGCACAGGGAGTACAGGGTGACTCACCCATGGAGGGGATCGGGAGGGGTGGAGCGAGAAGAGGAGGCTACTAAGTAGGTCCATACTAAGTCAATCCGTACTACCTGAACAACTGATTATTACAGACAACAATTTAAAATTCAGTTATGACAATTTCAATATTTTTAACTACAGCAGTGTGGAACTTACCCTTGACCATTTTAGATTATTATCCAAGGGATTTGAGTTTATTCCACAGCAAACGGGTGATTTAACCAAAACATTATTTGATTTCAAAATGCTAGTCAGGAAAATTAATTTTGAACTAATCTTCCCTCCACACACAGGACATGACAAAGATGTAATCAGAAAGAAAAGTACCTACAACCCCCCTCAATCCCCAACTAAAAAACTTTGAAATTGTACTAGAGAAGGAAATTATGGAACCTTCTCTAAATGAAAATATAAGTCCACCCTGTAGGTGGGTGAAAAAGAAACACTACATAAGATCAGCAAGGACAAAAAAGTACGGGTAATGAAGCCAGACAAGGGGGAAGTGCTGTACTGATAGATAGAATATTATATGAAGGAAAACTTTATGAAATTCTAGGAGATGCTAACAAATACAATCGAGTATCCAAAAATGAAATACATATATCCTATCAAAAAATTGACTTAGTCATGAATGATATGTTGTTAGAAATGTATCTGTTCTTTGGTGCTGTTACAGGTGTTGCCTAGTGGATTAAAGCTGGATTTTTTACCCTTTTCTGCCTGATTCTCCTTCAGCTGCCTTTCTTTTGGTTATTCCTCACAAAATATTTCAAGTCTAGCACTGCATCACAAAAAAAATCAGTTTTCCTAGATGGTATAAATGATAACCCTTTCTCTAACAGAGAAATCTGTTGCTCAGTTAACACATATGATGATATATTCCATACTAAGGCACTGTTACCATTTCCCATATCCGCTTGAGTGTGGAGTAAGTCTGCTGGTCCATCAATATTTTTTAATTTCCTTCCCTGACTCTGAGATCATCTCCTCACAGAGCTGTCTCTTATTAGTAGAGGTAGAGTTGGAAAAGCCAAACTGGTGGTTGATGTAGATGGTGTTAGTATCTTCTTCTGAACCTCTGGTTCTAAGGCCAAACTAAAATTTGCTGTACAATGTGGTTCATTTAGATGTTCCACAGGCAATGCTGAACCCATAACATTGATACTGATGATACTACCAGTATAAGTGGAACACTCCATTGTAGCATCACTCATTCCCACACCAGTTATAACATTAACTGTTACATTCGATTTCAAATTGGTGTGGGGCTTCGGCAAGGAAAACACATTACCAGCACTGGTAAAGAATATAGCTTTAGTTTGTGTGCTGACTGTTTCAATTG
Source organism: Protopterus annectens (assembly GCF_019279795.1). Lineage (NCBI taxonomy): Eukaryota > Metazoa > Chordata > Ceratodontiformes > Protopteridae > Protopterus > Protopterus annectens. Next base: position 1,653,153,410 of record NC_056743.1, read on the forward strand.
TAATCTGGTGTATTTAGCTAAATGCAAGAAATGTTCATCATTCTACATAGAAAAGACAAATCGCTCCCTTTGAGAGAGTATTCGTGAGCACATTTATGATATTAAGAGATCTGTAGATAACAATGCTCTTGCTAAACAAATTAAGAACTGTGGACATTCGCACTCATTTTCTCTTTTGGTTATACAAATTGTAGATTCTGGTATCAGATTAGGAGATCGAAGAAATTTAACTGAGAAATGTGAATCACGTTGGATTATTTTATTGCAGGTAGATAAAGGGTACAGTTTGAATGAAACTGTGCCTTTAAAGCCTCATTTAAAATCATGTGATTTGTATAGATAATTGAATGGTTGCTTTGTATCTTATGTATGTATTTAAATACTTTTAAGTTTGTAATTTTTTATTGATCTGAAGAAGTGCCAATACTGGCATGAAAGTGCTTATCGACTGTATTACACTTTTTATACCTGTTTCCTGCTGTGTCTTGTTCTGAAGTCTCTACTTGCCACTTGTCTTTTGTTTACTCACACCAGTTTACCAGCTTCTGGGCTTACACTGCTTGGTCCTTGATTATTTGGCAATCTAGTTGGTGATGTAGGGGTATATTCCCAGTTCATTTAGCTTTTCTACTATGCCTGAATGGGGGCAGTGTGTCAAAAGTTTTGGCTAGGTTGAAGTATATGCTATGTACTGTTTGGCTCTCATTCCATCCCCTGCTTTGATGACCTTCAAAATAATCCACCAGCTTGAATAAGAATGACCTACCCCTGACAAATCCAAATTAAGACAGAAATTTCCAGAAATTCCTTCAGAAATCTACCCTCTTTTGTTATATTTTCCCATCTAGTTCATCCAACACATCTTCACTGTTGCAAATCAAGTTCCATTTTCTACCTATAAGTAATATTCCTTCATAAAGCTGATTATTTTACCCAAACTTTTCTTAAGCTCCATAATAGCACTTTTAGTTGAAACATAAACAAAAGCCAGTGTAATTATCCTCATTTGCTAGTAGCCCCTTACTACCACAAATCTACCATTGCTATTTTCCTCTTCTATCACTATAGCGCTCCTCTTGCAAGTAGTATAAATACTCCCCTTTTCCTTTGTCCCTGATATTCTGCTGAATATGTATCCTGACATCTTTTTCATATTAGAGCCACAAGTTCATTTCTTTCCTAGTGCGTCTCCTGCAGGATTTGGTATTTCAACTCTGTTTTTCTTAATATAATTCGATATTCATACCGTTTTATCTGTAATTGTGAGGCCATTCACATTGCAACATAATAGGTTTACTGCAAATCTAGAAACAAGAAACGTAGACTACCATGGCTAAAAATATGTAGAATAATTACTTAATGCAACAGTTTTAAGTTCATTGTGAACTTATATGACCTTTGACCACTGGAGTTGATTTTTTTCTTCTGGCAATATATTTAGTGTAGTCATCATATTAAATTATTATTCCCTCCTATTATATATGACAGCTTTTTAATGTCTATTTCCAGCTTTTGTGTTACATGCACCCACTAATGTTTGGCAGGTTGATATCTTATACAGTTGTTTCTTGTCATCTCCAATTGAACCCATCTCACATTTTACAAGCCTTTTGTTTTAATGAAACCCTTAAACAAAAAAAAAAAAAACACACCCAGAGCACTCACATAACCTATTAACATAAAAAAACACACAACGCTAAGTACATCTATGTACATCTTTAAATAACAAAGTTTAACCCTCCTTGTAGGAACACCTGCCCCAAATTGAGAGCTGCAGACACAAGCATAACATAACCTAACATTAAAGTTATCCATGCTAAGAGACATGTTACAGGATGTGCTCTTCCTTACACTAACTGTTATCTGCTTTTGTTTTTCTCCACCCCACCCCCCCAGATTTGAAAAGCAGCTTATATGCTTTCAAGAAACATTAATTTTTAGCCTTAAAAAGTAGAAAAACGTCTCATTAAATTCACTGTATTCACTCTGCTTCACTAGATTCCTAACCTTTATTGATTTGATAACATCTTAAGTTTAGCAGCCTTATTTTTTAATTCAAGCACAGCTTGGATTTCAGAAACAAAGTATTAGGGGACAAAATTAAGGTCTTTATTCAGCAAACATTTAGCAGCATCAGAAAGTTGATTAGATGAAACATAAGCAATAAGGTAATTTACATTTGAGTAATTATTTCCCCCTCCATCATATAAGCAATGTGTTTATCCAGTTTGCTTACATACCCCTTCTTTGTTTCTTAATTCCAAGGAGAAGAGCCTTTTTCCCCCTGTCACCACTGGTTTCTCTGTCTATCTCAGATGAAGATCAGTAGCTAGTTGATGAAGCATAATTACTCTGCAAGATGGAGTTATTTGACTGGCCAATCCTTTTATATTTGTCAGTTTAATTAATATTTAAGTCAAAATGCACATTTTAACTTTGCTTCCAAACAAAAATATTGCCATCAGTCATTCAGGTCGCTGTTGCATTTCTTCATTCTTATAACTTTCTGTTCTACATCAGTCTTGGGAATAGTTGTTTTTAACATTGCTAACTCTTCAAAATATTTTGTGTGCATGTTATACTTATTTAATTTCACATTTAAATCACAGACACCACTAAATTTAAAGCATTAATCTGCCTCTCATAAAACTGGATCAGTACTTTTATAAGCACACCTTTGGCTGTATGTTGAATGATGCTCCATTGTTTTCTTAGTTCCTAACGTTCCTGGCAAACACCAGGTCTGATACAAACTCAAACACTTTGTGAGATTATTTTGGCATCCAAATAAATTAATAAATACAGTTTAATCCGTATAAACTATCTAAGCTTTTGCTATGTCTTTGCAAGCATTCTAAACAGGTCTTTCTTGTTTCCTGTTTCGATGTTGCCACAGTTCCACTCAATGTTGCTTCAATAGGCAGTTCAAAATGGTTGCTTCCAATGGAAAACACTGACAGGTCATTCAAGTCTCTTGTAAGTCCTACAATAACATCATTTAATTTTTCTTTGCCATTCTGTGATTGCTTCTAAAACAGTGTTAATAATCAAGCTAGGATATTTACGGCAGTATAGACTAGTGAGACTTATACTATTATGGATCAGAACTGTATTTGTATAAATAAAATTGCAAATAGCATTGTGCTATGAATGTGTATGTCTTTCAAATAATGTAAATATTGGTGAAGAGAAAGTTTTCATGCTTTGAAAAAAAAAAGTATGGCTTTGTATTTGGTGGAGAAGTTACTTAAACAGTGGTGGAAACAAGCGATTACTTGATTGGTTTAATGCATAAAAAATGAAGGCTATGTCCTTGGAGATCAGATAAGTCGACCAAAAACATTGGTTCTAGGAAGTGTGTTATGGAAGACAAAACTCAGCCTGAGGGAGGCTAAGCCAGCCCTGAGATATTTTACTAAAGACTCCAGCCAGGAGGAAGCTGTCTGAAATTATTTTCACACTAAATCATGAAAGCCTGTGGCACTTTGTCTTATTTTACTTTGTTTTTAAAGATGAAATATAGTAGCAAGAAAAAGGGTATGCTGTGGTGGGGTGTTATAATGACCTTCAGTATTATAGACTTAGTCATGAGTCATTAGGAAAGACGTTTTGTTTATAACAGCTGCTACTATAAGCATTACACTTTCATAGGTTTACTGGTGATATTAACCTTGTGTAAAGAGTAGAAAGGATCATTAAGCTGGTCTGTTATGTAAATACCATTAAATGTCATTGCAGGTTCATTAAAATGCATAATGTGTGTGGATTTTACATATGCATTAAATTCATTGATTTAGAGATTCTTAAATATTATGCTTCAAGGAGATTTCTCCTTAGGATTTATAGAAAAATGGTGAATTTGTATGGCCTCTCTAATGGTTACCACCCCATTTACATCAAGAATTATCCCCGGGATTCAGAAAGGCTTGCTGAAATGTCAAAGCTTTAATTCAGAAGGTTTCTGTATCATCATATGCCTTTCAAATTCAGAGACCAGGATACTGCTATGGTTTTTCCATCATAGGCACTATAGCATGGATAATGGTCTTGCTTTGAAGCCATATGCTAATTTAATTCTTTGGTGAGTGACTACTACTGTTGAGAAATATTTTACCAAGGAGGAAAATGTGCATGCAAACTTTTGATGGCATTCACCCATTCAATCCAAAAGGAGTAGCTGCAGTACAAGTAAGTAAAGTAAAGCTGTGTGTGTGTGTGTGTGTGTGTGTGTGTGTGTGTGTGTGTGTGTGTGTGTGTGTGTGTGTGTGTGTGTGTGTGTGCATGTGTTTGTTTATAGATCACTGAATGTTTACATCAATGGTTAGTTTGTGTGTGAATTTCTGGGAGAACCTGTTTGTGTGTGGGTCTGCCTGTTTGTCTCTCTGTGTCTGTGTGTGTGTGTCTCTGTCTGTACCTTGATATCTAAATGTGTGTGTATGTGTTTTTTTATGCACAAATAATGGAGTGCCAATGGTATTGCAATGGGTGTGTTGGTAGGGAGAATAGTAGCAACATCAGATTTGACAGTGCATTGTTCAATTGAGAGGCATGTTAATGAGCCAATAATAAAGTGTTTCTCAATGTGCTTTACCTTTTCACTGAACTGTCAATTCTCTCCTTCACTCTAATAGACTAACTTGCCATGGCTAACTATTACAGATGGACAGCATCTCTATGAATCTTAGCCATTGTTTGTAAAGGGACACAGTATCACAACTTACCACCATTATAAGAGACTAAGGGCCAGATTCAGGAAGCCTCCGTGTAAGAGTTATAACTCTTACACAGAGGCTGCAGTTAAACGGTGTGATGTCAGCATGTCATGCATATGCATGAGGTGCATGAGGCATGCTGAATCATACTGTAACTCTTACATAGTCCATGTAAGAGAGTAGGGTGCGTGTCCGTAGGCTATTCCCTGCATGCGGACACGCCCCCGGAAGTGTAGAATGGCTGAAAGTAAACAGCCACGAGAGAGGCCATGGAAATGTAAATAAACACAACACATTCCCCCACAGACCATCAGTGTACAAAGTGAACAGAGGCTATAAAATGAAAATAAAAACTGTTTTATTTTTTTAAACCCCGTAAATGTGTGCTACTGTGTGCTGGCGCTGGTGTGCTACTAGCGCAACTACAGTTAGCAATCAGTGGAAAAGGATATGAGAACTAAATATGCAAAGTAAGCCAAGAAGAAATAGCTTAGCAGTAGAGTTGCCAGCTTAAGAGTAGGCAGGCAGGGTTCGACCCCGCACAACAACCTTTTTTTTTTTGTAAATAAGCACTAAAAAGGCCCCTGACAGTAATGTACAAATGTAAAAGTATACCCATTTGTAAAATGGAATGAAATGGAGCATATATTTTGAAGTAACACAATAAGAAAAATATTTAGAAATGTACTGATAGCTAAGCTGCAGTGAGACAGAGTGCTTATAGCTGAGTTGTGTTTAAAAAGTTGCAAATTGCCTGCCCGTAGCTAAGCACTGGTTTAACAGGCTCAAACTGTGTGCAACTAGCTGTGCTCAGCTTAACATGTGTGTCACCAGCCAATTAAGGTTCATCCCAGCGCACACCGTTTGCGCACCGCTCCCACAAGCTAACTGCCAGTGCGCATGCGTTAGCTCCGCGCAAACGAGCGCAGACCTGGTTTTAAGTGCTTAAAAGTGCTTTTGGCATGTTTGATTGACAGGTCCTCAATTCATTGCTAGACAGTCTTGAAAATAAAAAATCAGTGGTCAGATTCGAACCCAGGATACCATGCACTAGAGTCAGGGTACTAAACCACTAAGCCAAGACAGCAGTACTTAGAAATGCAGAAATAGCATACATATAGGATATAATCCAGAATGGAGCATGATAAAGCAGTTTCTGTGAAGTAGATACAATTCCAAAATGGCCAATCATAGAAATGTGCGGGAAAATCGGCATATATAAGCCCCATAGGCGGGAATACACAGCAGAACCGATTGTAGAACAGACCTGCAGGCAGAATGAGTGGAGTAGGGGAGGGATGTTGCTTTCGAGCATAGCGGTGGGGTGTTGAGGAGTCCAGATACATGGTCTGGCTCCTAGTTCACCATCATGAGGCCCAACTCATGCAGGGCCAGGTCTCATGGGGAGCGTACAGGGCGGAGGCATGGGACCAGTTGGCTCATGATCTGACCAGTGCTACTGGCATTCCACGCACTGGTGAGCAGGTCCGTCACCACCATGCGGACATGAAGCGGCATAAGCAAGACCAGTTGACCCAATGGATCCAGGAGGCCCGGGATACGCCCAACGCCCCACTACTGAGTAAGTTACATTTTACTTATGTATGTAAGGAATTAAACTAGCTGATACCATGGAGATGTGTATTCCAATATTACTTGTTTTGTATTACAGCTGCAGGTGTGGTGTCCGCTCTGCGAACCGAAGGGCACATGACCGCAGGCTGGTGCGGCTGCACCACCATGCAGGTTAGTAACCCCACATAGTACTTGTAAATAAATATTATAGTGTAGCATGTATCAGAACACTGCACTGTATAGATCAAAAGAAATATAATGTGCAAGCAAGAAGTGAAAGTCTGCAGGTATGGCTGCAACAAGTGCAGCAGTATGCAAGTGTAACTGGAAATATAATTGATAGAAATAAATAGTGCTGTAATACAGATGTCCAACCATTAATTAAATATAGTATAACCTGCAGTAGTCTCAAGAGTACAGCTTCAGAATCTGAGGTAATCACATGTGAGATTTATCCCCTGTTGAAATGCTGAATCATGACAGAAGTGAGGCTGCTGGAAAGTGTTGGAATCACCACAGGTCTAATATGTGAACAAAGCCTAGAAGTACCAACCTGAACTGTGAAATTGCAGGATGTGTGAGAGTGAGAGAAAGGGTCATGTATCAATAAATAAAGTAGTAATAACCCCCGAATATGTAAGCCTGAGTGTGTCTCCACAGAACTAAATGCATGTGGGAATTACAAATTAACATCCCAAACTGATTTCAGTGTGTCTGAATCTTGAATGTTTAAGCCAAAATCTATATATGGGGATGACAGTAAACAATTTGCAGATAGAATGAATGATTGTCTGACAAACTAAACAGCCATAGTTGTCCCCTGTCCTGTCATCGAAGTGTAGCAGGATGATGTATCTGATCAAATTCAAAATAACTAGGATAGTGATGTAACTGTAACAGGTCTAGCATGACAGTCAAATAAAAATCATTTTGAAACATCAGCCTCAAGTTAATTGTGTACCTATTACAAATGTATATCAATGTGTAACTTATGAATGTGTCATCATTTTCTTTCTCCACCCCACCCTATAATTGCAAATTAAAACACTCCCTAAATATTGGTATGTGAACATTTCATTAACCATGGACATTTGTCCTGTTCACAAATATATGCATGTCTGTTTGTGCATGTGCCCTGTTCATACCTGCAAACCTGATGGCCTGTTGCCATTAATCAACCCTGCATGTTGTTTGATTGTGTATTTCCATTCAAATAATGCATGTGATATTGATATGCCCGTTGTTCAATGGTGTTAATATCTGGGTGTTTGTTTAATAGGAATACCAATGCATGCTGTTACAACTAATTGGAATGGAATAATATGCCACTAACCCAAACTAACATAACATACCCACAAACATAGAACGCTTAGGAAGGCAGGTCCCAGCGGACCCACCTCTCCCACCTCAGCTGGCGACTGCACCTGGCACTAGTGCCCAGGCTGAACCCTCCTCCGGTGGCCCTGTGCCACCTTCGGGTGGAAGCGCTGCAGGGGATGGGGCCCGTCCCCCCTCTGCAAGCGTGGCCGGAGGAGTACGTCCACTCACCCTCCAAGGTGTCCGGTCTGTGGTGCGAAGGGAGATCCAAGACTCTGTTCTTGGGCCCCTATGCCAGCTCGAGGCTCAGGTGGCAATGCTTACGGCCACGGCTGTTGTCCTGCCTGCACAGCCCCCAGCACAGCCCCGTCCTGGGCTGTGAAGGAACACTGGCAACTGCCTATTGGTGGGGATATCAGTTCCACTGTTGCCATCTGTGGGCTCATGCGCCTTGGATATCCCAACCTCCGTCCCCGTCAATTGTGTAACCCCCCCCACTTGTGTCATACACCGCCCCTGTATGCGTCTTGTCTGTCTTGTCTGTTAACCTACCCAGCCTACCTCCCCAGCTATACCGACTTCCTTCACCTGACATACCACTCTCACCTGAAAAAAAAAAAAGGGCACTCTGTACCCACAAAAAATGACGCCCATACATAGCTGTCCATGTCGCACACATGTCCGCTGGACATTGAAACTGTTAATTACAATTGGCTTTACAACAAATATTAATGTTGTCCTGACACCTCTCCCAGGGGTGGAAGGTTTCAAATGTCCCACCAAAATACATAGAAATACACAGCTGTTGCTGCTAAAAACATGGGCATCTATGGGCCTTACCCACATCCTTCCTGCAAATTCCACGCTTGTTTCCCTACTGTCTTACCCTCTTTGTGACCCCTTTTTCACCACTTTCCTGTCACCCCTTTTTCTTTTCTTTCAAAGAAAATAGCGCAGGTGTGCGCGTGTGTTAGCAGAGCTCACCGCCAGTGTGCATGCGTGAGCTCCACGCAAACGAGCGCAGACCTGGTTTTAAGTGCTTAAAAGTGCCTTTATGGCACTTTGATTGACAGGTCCTGTACTCATTTTGAAAACCTGGAAAGAAAAATAAATTCCCACTGCCAGTCTCGAACCCAGGGCCTTGGTAACATTAGTCTATATGACCTACCACTAAGCCATAACTGCCATACAGGAACATAGTGCTAAAATAAATATAACATGTAATAGTAGGAATCAATATAAAGGCAATACAGGAGGTGTACTACCCAAAGCATTTCAGGTAGAGTTTTAATGGCCGAATTACTGGATTCCCACACTAGTTCAGTGTTAACAGAAACAGCCCTGCTAATTGTTAGCTTGTACATAATAATGTAAGGTAATGTACACATAAGAAGGTATGTATATGTACACATACATATATATAAATATATAGTAATACATATGAAATATAGTCGTAGGTGTCAGTATCCATACACACTCACTACAGGAAGCAGTGAAGATAAATGCAGCAGCCAGAATCTGCAACACAGCCTGACCCCTCTGAGACCCACTAACCCTTTTAACTGCTTAAAGGTGGCTTCAGCACTTTGATTGACAGGTCCTGTACTCATTTTGAAGGTTTAGAAGGTTTAGAAAGAAAAATAAATTCCTACTGCCAGTCTCAAACCCAGGACCTTGGTAACATTACTCTGTATGACCTACCACTAAGCCATGACTGCCATATGAGAACATAGTGCTAAAATAAATATAACATGTAATAGTAGGGATCAATATAAAGGCAATATAGGAGGTGTACTACCCAAAGCATTTCAGGTAGAGTTTTAATGGCTGAATTACTGGATTCCCACACTAGTTCAGTGTTAACAGAAACAGCCCTGCTAATTGTCAGCTTGTACATAATAATGTAAGGTAATGCACATATATGAATGTATGTATATGTACACATACATACATATAAATATACATTAATACATATGAAATATAGTTGTAGGTGTCAGTATCCATACACACTCACTACAGGAAACAGTGAAGATAAATGCAGCAGCCAGAATCTGCAACACAGCCTGACTCCTGTGAGACCTACTAACCCCTGTACTGCTGGAAGGTGCCTCCAGCACTTTGATTGATAGACCCTGTACTCAATTTGAAAGCAAAATACAAACATACTAGTAGGCCCTACCACAAGACCATTGTAACACTAGTCTGTATGACCTACCAGCAAGACATGACTCTCATACAGGAATATAGTGCTAAATAAGTGGAACATGTAATAGTAGGAATGAAGATAAAGGCAATATAGTATGTGTACTACCCAAAGCATGTCAGACAGACTTTCATTGTCCCAATTACTGGATTCCCATACTAGTGTGTGTTAACAGAAACAGCCCTGCAAATTGTTAGCTTGTACCCAATATTGTCAGCTAATGTACATATATGAAAGTATGTATATGTACACATATGTATATATAGCAATACATATGAAATATAGTCGTAGGCATCAGTATGCATACACACTCACTACAGGGAACAGGTGGGAGAAATGCAGCAGCCTGAATTCACAACACAGCATGAAGCATGAGAGATGTACTAACCTTCACACTCACAGAACATTTTCCAACAGCATACCAGCATGGTCCACACCCTTACAATCTGAAAGGGCAACACCTATCTCACATACCTTTTTATAGCACTGTCCTGAAATCACAGTGAGACATGCAATCAGTACACAACTGGCTGTATGCAATTAGCCAATGCTGCCTTACAACTGGTGCAGAGGCCATCACATCGGCCTATGCAGATACCTACAAAAGCATTCAGTACCCACACTCCACACATGCAATACAGTCATTGCACAAACCTAATGAGAAAGAGAGAGAGAGAGAGAGAGAGAGAGAGAGAGAAATAAGAAAATATACAGACTGCCAGCAGCAGCAGCAGCAAACAGCAAGCAGCAAGCAGCACCACTGACACAGCAACAGCTGCCACAAACACAGGTAATGCAAAGTAGCAGGTTAATACTGTGTTTACTGTGACACCTCCAAATGTATCATAGTTCACTATCTATAGGTATGTCCATGAGATAGGTTGTGTGTACATAGTCCTGAAATATATACATATGTAATATTGCTGTACATGTTGCCCATACTTAAAACTTCCATAGCTTAGAACACAAGGCCAGTTGTGCATATGATGCAGTAGTTACCAGGGTCGGTAGAGGTTACTCCTCATTGGTGTGGGACCACTGTGTATGTATGGCACTGTTCAGGTACATATCCTGTAGTATGGCCAGGGATTAATATCAGACTGTCATGTGGTGCTATGTCCTCCAGGGGTGAATGTAGCACACATCCAGGGATACCATTTTGTAACAGTGATGCTATGTGTTCTGCAATGTTGAGGGTGGCCCTCACCTGGACATGTGAGAGGATAGGGAGGTTACAGTCATCTGTGATAACTAATACTGCATGTGTAGGAGAATGGGGGGGGGTACCTGCACCTAAACTGTCTGCAACAATGTTGCCAATATCTGTGCATTTGGTGAATGTGAAGCATCTTAACACTGATGACCACAGATGCCTTGCCTTTATGTGAATCTGCCCTGTGCTGCAGTAGCCTCCTGCTATTGTTATACAATGTGCCTGTATCTGTAGTCCACTGGACAGGATTAATAAGTGGTGTGCAGATGTTCTGGGTTAGATATGTGTGTGCAGAGTACATGCAGTATGTGGGATGTCTGTGGTAAGCATATGCAAAGGGGCCAGCAGTGTGTGTTGTGGCTTCCACTGGCCCAATGGGCTGCATGGATAGCATCACAGTCATAACTAGTGAATAACTGTGTAATTACATGCATACATAGCAAGGTAGTGTACTGTGCTTGTGGTGTTGTTGGGATATGTATATCCAGGCTGAGTAATGTGTGTCCACATCACAGGGTTGGATGGCAACACACATCCAGTATGTAGGGATGAACACCCAGAGTGTTTCAGACGTGTCGCCTGTGCAGAAATATCTGGCCATTACCTGTGCATCCCCCACAACACACACACATGCAACATATGGCAGAAGTACTATAGCAGTACACACAGGTTCATTGGTTCATACTAGGCTATTTGCCCTAGGGCAATGATAAGCCTAGTAGAATGTGCTTGTCTTTCACCACCCAATTACAAGTTATGCTGCTATGCCCTTGTCCGACGTTAGTATACTGTGCCTCTGTCTAACAGTGACATAGAAGTGATACCTGGGGTACAACTATGATCTCCATCCACTCATCCAGATTCCTATGGAAGAGAGTCAATGAGGGACTCTGCCTAACCTGTAGTGTGAGTTCATTACAGAGTGAAGGGAGCCTCTTGGTTAGGCATATGCCCCTCCAGCATGTCCATTTATGTCAGTGCTGAGGTTCAGGTCTCCTGAGCATGTGGCTGTATGGGACTCTGATTTCCTGAGGTGCAGCATGTTCATTACTGCTGGGTAGGACATGGCTGTATATGGCATGCACAGATTGCCTCTGAACAGGCAGTATGCCACTGAGTCCAGCTGGATTTCCTTTAACTGGGCAGCATATGACATCTGTTTGAGCCATTTCATCCTCTTGATGAGGTACTGTTGCCCTGTACCAGTTGCTGTAGGTGTCTGGTTAGGTACATCCCAAAAGGTGCATTGTACGCAATTATAGGCCTGATGATGGATGAGTAAAGAGGCACAATGACCTCCCCTGCCATACATGTGAATCCCTCATGATTAGCTGGGCTATATAACATGTCTTTCAATCCACGTTGGCCATGTGGTTGACAAATGACAGACTGCTATCATGTTTCTTCCCCAGGTCCCCAATTACATCTTCTGTACTCAATGGCCTACCACCTATGTTGTACTTTGCCACCAATGTGGAGGTGTGGGAATCTGCATTGAATATTAATACTCCCCCTCCCTTGTTCAAGTGTTGGGGCCGACAAGAATGGTAACAGCTATAACTTGGTAGTGCTGGTGTGCTCCTGTGAAACCTGAAACAGGTTTATGTTACTGCATAGATATCGATGTCCATAATGCTACATAGGGTTTTGAGTGCATGTATCCTAAGGTCTAGACTTCCGGTGTTGAGTAGCATCACTCTTACTTCCTCATCCTTTGTGATACAAATGGATGTGGGTTTGCCTTATGAGCCTTGCCTAATACAGGCACTATGGGTGTAGCAAGAGCCTCCACCAAAATCCAATAGGCCAGGGGTGACAGGTGCAAGCTGTCCCTAGCAAAGCATACCACCCCAAGATGACAGGCATTGGCACACCTGTGAATGACACCAGTATGTCTGTCAATTGTTGGAAGGGATCATCGTGCCTTGATATTGTGGCATCGTTCTTGGTGAGGGTAAGATGCTACTCAAGGTCAGGGTCAAACTGTCTTGGGCTACATGCTCAGAGAGCTCCGTACTGTCTCATGTCATGTAGTCCAGGGAGGTATGTGTCAGGTCATTCACACCAGCATGGACATTGACTGAGTCATACCTGTACTTGCCTTGGGGTTACTTGTGTGTTTGTGTTATGTGGCGGGTCGTAGTGCCCGACAGGCTGCACACTGTGACCCTCACCTCGTTAAGCCTGGTGAACGTGATGTCAGTGTGCCTGATGATAGAGGCACCTAGTACAGGTGTATGAGGTGTGTTGTTTACTGTTAATGGCTGTGAGTGTTCAGCACATTGGCTTTGTGTGATATGTGTTGCACGTGTTTGTTTCCGTGGTAGTGGTTGCTTGAGTGTCTGCTTAGGAGGTCTCTGCTGCATAGGCAGACCTGTAGTCCAAGCCTACGAGTATGTTCATGTGTGATCATGTGTTAGTTCTGCTGTCGTGGTAGGTCTATGTGAGACTGGAAGTGTAGTGAGTGTGGTTTCCTTCTCCACCTGACTGGTTATGGCAGTATTGAGTAGAGAGAGCCTAGCCTCCAGTTTGGTATATGGTTGCATCACTCACATGAGTTTGAATTTGTTGTTAGGAGGAGGGGGTTGTCTGTGTACATGCAGCTGTTCTAACACTGTCTCTGGATTACCACACTCACTAGCTGGACTGGGGAGGAGACTGACAACTGACCTTTGGACATGCTAGAATACTATTGTGAATTCCGTAATAATTGAAAACAAGGTCCAGTGGGGAGTGAGGGTGTACTGATATCACCTACTACTGCTGACTGATATAATAGCTTCAGTGAGAAAGTGCCAGGTAACCTAAGTGCAATGTGTCACAATTAAGTAAATGCAACAATGACAAGCAGTCACTTGCTGTCATGTGTAACATGGAAATACGTACAGTAAGCAATGCAGATATCAGTAGTGAGTCACAGAAGTGTTGAGAAGCTGTGTATTATGTGGAAGTAGCGTACCAGTGAAATAACAAGCTAACAAATAACAAGCATATAAACAAAGCTAGATTCAGGAGGCCTGGATGTAGTGTTTGCTACAGCAAACAAGGTGTACCAATGTCAGTAAGATACAGCTCAAATATGCAGGCACTATAAACCTGAAACCAGATGTCCCCAGCTATGAATGGCAGAGTACAGCCTATTGTCACACAAGAGTGCAGACCACAAACCTTGTTAATGTTAAATAACTGGCCTGAAGGCCAACTGCCTATACCAGAACTAATACACCTGGACACTGGGCTCTCAATCAGCAGTTCCCAACTTCAACGGATGAAAGATATGTGTCCTGCCACCACAGTGCTTGCCACAAACCTTCCTAATGTAAAACAACCGGTCTGAAGGACAAGTGCTTAGTCCAAATGACTTAGAATGATAGCTACACTTTAATCAAGTTACAACCAAGCAGTAATAAGTACAATTTAATACTCCCTGTATAGAATGTGTACCATGTATTGCTGAGATACTATGCTGATAACCTGTTTGTGTACCTTTCCAGGGGAACATGGCTCCAAAAAGGAACCCCGCATATTCTGCTGCAGAGGATGAAGTGATCCACCAGATCCTGGTGCGTGACTATGCCATCCTGTTCTCACGCACCACCCAGAATCAGCAGGAGAGGTCTGCACTGTGGCAAAATCTAGTTAGCAGGATAAATGATGTTGGCATGCATGATAGGACATATGAGCAGGTGAGACATCACTGCAGTGATTTGATTAGAAATGTCCGCCAGCGTGCTGCAGATATCCGCAGGCAACAGGTTGCCACAGGTGGGGGGGTGGCCACACATCCCCCTCACCAGACAGGAGGGGCTACTGCTAAGTGTTGTGGATCCAGCCCCAGAACAACAACAGCAACAGTCATGCATCATGATGGAGGTTGGATCCACACAGCAGCAAGACACTGAGCGTGCAGGTAAGATGCCATATTTATTTATTGTTATTACCTTTACATTTGTTGACCAAGATAGTCTAGCTGGATATATGTTCATTTTCAGTAGAGGCCTGGGGAGAAAAGCTTCACACATAACATAATAAAGGCAGACAGACAAGTTGTTAATACGACAGCCAACATAATAGAAATATACAACAGCTTGTTAATGAAATCAACATACATTTAAGGAACTCAAACAGTTTAAAGTCATTCACAATGTACTGTCGGTTTCAAAGCAATTCTACCTAAAACATAACGGTTATGCAATAAGGCAAAAGCCATATAGATAATAGTTAAAGCTCAGAAGGGTAGAGAAGTAGAAGGAGTATGAAAGATAAAATAATAGGGAAGAGGCAGGAGTCAAGATGGGAAGTGAGGAAAAGAAGGAAGACAGTCAAGAGGAGGTGGGAGGGATGGGAGAAGTAGGTCAGAGCATAGAAGGACATCAAGGGGAAAGAAACAGGGTAGAAGTTAGTTTTTATGCACAATGAGGGGTTAAAGGTAAAGAGAGGGCGGGGAGAGGGACGTTAGCCTGGAGTACTACAAGAACAAAGCCAGTGGTTTTGGAAGTACAGTTTGAGTTGTCGTTTCAAGAGAGGTAAGGGTGAGATTAGAGTTAACTCCTGGTATGTACATATGACTGTTCTGTACACTGTTACTTCATGCACGCATAAGGTGTGCATGTGGTATGTATCTGTCATCATGATATGTAATTGTGCATGTGTGATACAGACATTATGAGCAGCTGATGTGTATAAGGGAACTAGTGTACTACTGTACTGTATCATGTGCAAAACAAGTGGCACACTTGTGCCCACTGACATTACTCTCTTCATACTTCCAGGTCCCTCCCATCTAGCAACGAGGCAGGCCATACATGCTGGTGAGTGTGTTTAACATTACCTGAAAAACAATTTATAATACTAGTAAGAGTAGTGTAACTCTGTAGTATACATGCTGGTGAGTGTGTTTAATAATACCTGCAATACCCGGTTTAACAATATTAAGAGTAGTGTAACACAGTACTGATGTGTGTGTTTACTGTGGGGTGTGCATGTGTGCAAGTGTGCCTGTGCCTATGTGTGCATGTGTGTTAGTGTCCATGAGTGCATGTGTCCATTTCTGAATGTGTGCATTAGTATTGAAGTGCATCTCTGTCAAATATGTGTTGAGACTGTAATCTGTGTTCCCTGTTTTCCTCCCGTAGGTTCTGGTGCTGCTCTGGTGACCTGCAGCAGGGAACCTGAATCTTGTGCCCCAGGTACTGATGATGATGAAATGTCTGTAATGGTGCAGGAAGGTGTGTCTGGGTCCGCCATTTGTCAGCCAATTGACAGTACACAGCTGCCAACCCCATCAATGCACACAGTCATCCTGCCGTTACATCCTTTGTCACCATTGTCCCTAGGTGATGGACAGTATGCAGTGGGCATAGATCAGGGTAATGTGGTACCTGTGGTACATGTATCCCCACAAGGCAGCCATGAGCAGGGTCCTCCAATGGTACCACGCAGACAGTCGCCCATGGGTTCTCGTGGGGGCATCCGTGGCCGTACTGCCTCTGGCCGATGTGCCCAAGGAGGTATGTCAACCTCCACTATGATTCGAACTGTTATGCAGGCACAGGCATGTATGGAAAGGTACACCAGACAGGGTCTGAGGGAGCTGAGAGCATGTCGCACAGCCATGACAGACGGCATGCGTGACGTTGCGAATGCTATCCGTAACTTCACAGATGTCATTGACAGACGTTGTGGGGACATACAACAGCTGCTCCACAACCAGATGTCCATGGTCCAGGGCGATGGTGTGCGTTTGCGACGTCGACGTGGCTGTATGCCAGTGACAGCACCAGCTGGCAGTGGCCGCGGACGACAACAGGTCCACTCACGCACCTCAAGTGCCAGCACCAGCCCCAGCAATGCTGGGTCTGTGCTGTCATCAAGACGCCCCAGGAGACCATGTGCACGTGGCTCTGGACAGTCCCAACAGGGAACTGTGTCCAGTCAACACACCCCTGCTTCCGATGACAGTACCCAGTCTGGGTTAGTACTGGATACGGCCCGTAGTACCCCTGCCAGGCACAGGTACCGTGTCCGTGCCCACAGACACTGATCTGGATGACCTGACAGGTGCAGTCTGTGGCTGTCCACAAAACCCTGTACATGGCAGCCATTATGTGGGACTGTGTGCGTGCTTACACACATGCAGAAACCTAACACCTAGGGCAAACACGTACACACACACACTGCACCAACACTGGTCCACCCTGTACTGCTGCCCCTCACAAACACACATACACACACACATGTCAATTGGTGTTACCAGTGGCTGGCTTGGGCATACCTAACCCACACCCTGTGCATATAATGACACTGTGCCACCTCCTGCATACTACAACATTGGTGCAGGAAAAGGTAAACACGTTGCTGATGCACAGGGTGACTACATAGATGTGTATAAGTAGTAACATGTTGGTAACTGTTCACTGTTCCACTATGATTGTGTGTATATCCCAGCAGTCCTGCTGCAGTAACTGTATGAATGTCCTCAATTGTTATCTGCACCCATACTTCTTACCAAAGTGTACCAGCTGCACACCATCACATGCTAACATTGACTATGGGAATGCGCATCATGTGCTGTTATGTAGATTCAGCTATATGTATCTGTTTTGTCACACATGCATTTATACACACCCTGCTACCCCCACACATGCACACGCTCACCTGCCATTCCCATTATTTATTACCCTACATGCGTAGCTGTCCATACATGACAGGTACACATTTGAGAAGTGCACTATCTTGTTTACTACCAACTTCCTCTTCTCTACCTGTACTCACAGGGTGCAGGCAACCTCATCAGTTCAAAGATGTAATGTGCATCAGGTACTGTGGTACCCTGATTGCCACATCAAACATGTTTCCCATACGGAAATGCACACACAGACACATCCCACATCCACACACTTGCCACATTCAGGCTTCAAAACACTATCTAGGTATATTCTGGTACATGTGTGTGTTACAGTAGCATGTAACACTATACTGAGTACTGGCAGTTGTCTGTTGTCATGTTGTTTGTATAGGGTAAAAGAATTGTTTGATTATCCTACTTCGGTTTGTGGACATTACTTGAAGAAGTGTTATCTTACATGTGTTATTGGTACCACCACCTTCTCTTTTGTAGTTTTGTTTGTATAGGGTGCTGTCAACATCACTGCTTGTTAAGGGTAATGTGCACCCTGCAGTGCATAGCCCCATTTGGCAAAAGCCACATCCCACCCCCATTATTGTGCACACACACTAACCCCACCCACAGTAAAACACATACTTTCCATTTGCAAGGTTCAAACCCATACCTAACTGTGTTATGATAGTAGAAGCAGAGACATTAGCAGAGTGTGCTATTTGCATTAGTTGGAGAAATCCTTTCTAATGCTGTACTTAGAGGGTGCTGACATCATCTGTGTGTAGGAGGAGGGATGTGCACCCTGTAGTGTGTTCTCCTAGTTGGCAAAAGGCACTTATCCCTCCCAGCATAATGCACGCACATAAACCCCACTCATACATTCCCTTTGCAGGATTTAAACCCCTACCTAACTATGTTATGAGACTGGAGAAAGACACATTAGCAGAGCGCACTATACGAATTACTGGAGGACTTTAATACAGGTAATATAGTTATAGAGTCCTGACATCATCAGTGTTTCAAAAGGGGGATCTGCATCCTGTACTGTACTGTCACAGTTGCTAATAGGGGCATTTCCCACACACACATCGATGTGTTTGAGGTTTGCATATGTGGGGGATCCAGTACTCCAGTGTGATTAGTATATGGTTTGATTGCAACAATGAGGGATATACTTCCAGTGGTGAGCATTTTGTACTCATGTTTGTGATGAGCAGGTCCAGTATATCTGCCCCTCTTGTGGGAAGGTTGATTACCTGTTCCATAGCTAAAGAATGTCTGATCTATGGGAACCCTAGAGCTTGGGTATTGTGGCTTGTGTAATGTTCACAGTCTATGTTTGGGTAGCTGACGTCACCCAGTATGATGGTGTTTGCAGAGAAATCTATACTCTCCTGTGTGAGCATGAAGGCTGTGTGGGAGTCCTGAGTTTGAGAGGGTGCTGTAAGAGCTCCTCTGTGTCTCTTTCCATGTGGTCCAGGGAGGTCCATCTCAGGTTGTTTGCACCAGCATGGACAATGACTGCCTCATAGTTGTACTTGCTGTGGAGTGACCTGTGTGCCTGTGTTATGTGGCACATTCTATCACCCGACAGGTAGCTAATTGTTACCCTCACCTTGCTCAGTCTGGAGGGCGGCACGTCAGTCAACAGCTCATGTCAAGCAAGTTCACACCCCTCATAAATGATGTGGAAACCTTCAAAGGCCCCAGGCCTGTTGAAAATATGGACCAGACTGCAGATACCTTTATAAAGGCATTCTATGGACACATTCAGGAATGCATGGATCATGAAACCACATATGAAAGCATGACCCAATCCTCCAAAGGCAGACGTCCTGTGTGCCAGACACCAGCCATAAACAAACTATACAATGGAAGGATGAAGCCACTACATGATACTACAAACTCCCAAAATGTGAAGGCATCACTGATGAGTATTGGAAGACAACTACAGGCACCCATACGATTGTCTAAGGCCATCTTTGAGAGAAGATTCCACAAGCCACTGAGGATAATCATACGGCTTTTTGTAGTTATGTTAGGAATCTGGGTGGTACTACCCAGATATGCTCAGAGGTAATCCAAGATGTCATACGAAATACAAAACACACAGACTTTGCCATCATCCTAGTGGAAGGGTTCACTGCTGCCTTCTCCCCCCCACCACACCAAAAGGGCAAATATGTCTCGCGGCAGAGTGCTGCCCCCCCTGACATCACAGATGCTCAGGTAAGAGATGCCCTTCCCAAAGCAATAAACACTGCATCAATGGGACCAGACAGTGTCCCAGGCTGTGTCCTACATGAACCACAAGAAGAGCTACACCCAGACATAACACTACTGTTTAATCCCAGCCTTACTACACGATATGTGGCCACAGAGTGGCGTACAGCAACAGTGGTCCCTCTACATTCAGGTGGTGCCTTCACAGATCCTGGACACTATTCACCCCATATGTCTGACTAGCTTGGTCTGCAAAGCTATGGCAAGGATCATCATGAACCTCACATATATAGATATTGTGGACCTACAGACATGTCAACATACACAGTTTGGCTTTGTTAATGGCGGATCCTGCCTCTCAAACCTGTTTGATTTCTTTGAAACAGTCACCAAGGCCACTGACAAGGGGAATGAGGTCTACACAGCCTAACTGGACCTTGCATAAGCCTTTGATACAATACCTCACTTGTGCATTCTAGGGAAGCTCACCAGTGTACATATTAACCCCTATGTCACTAAGGATATTGCGCAGTGGCTCAAGGGCAGAACACACATGGCTAGAATTGCTGGAGCCATGTCAGCCTCCAACCAGGTACAAGTGGTGTCCCACAAGGCTCAGCCCTGGGAGCTGTCATGTTCATTATATATTTATCATAGGTACAGCCCAACATGGAAGTACTGTGGCTGAGCAAGTCGCAGGTGATTGCAAACCGGACGCCATAATCAACTCTCCAGCTAACACACGCATCCTCCAAAAGGGCCTCTTGCAAACACATGACTTGTGCCACAGCCATGGCCTCAAGGTGAATGACAAAAAGTGTATAGTCATCCCCTTTGTCAAACACAAAGTGACCACAAAGTACCACATATGTGTTAATCCATTAAGTGCAGACGAAGGAATTATGGACCTTGGGGTACACAGGTTGATAGCATTCTACCATTTGACAACAACATGGACAAAGTGGTTAGGAGAAAAGGTTATATGGGCCACATCATCATGATGGGATCCACATGTAGGTCAGGGGAGGACATTGTGCCCCTTTACTCATCCATCATCATGCCCATAATTGACTATGATGAACCTGTCGGCATGCACCTTACCAGACACCTGCAGCAACTGGAAAGACCACATACGTACCTTGACAAGAGGATCAAAGGGCTCAAACAGATGCCACATACTGACTGGTTAAAGAAACAGCAGCTCTACTCAGTGGCATACTGCCTCTTCATAGGCAATCTGTGCCTGACATATAAAGCCATGTCAAACCCTCACTTAATGGCCATGCTGCACCTCAGAATATCCAGATCCCATCTGGATACACACTGGAAAGACTTGAACCTCAGGAGTGATATACATAGGACATGCCGGAGGGGCACATTCATAACTCAGAGGCTCCCTTCATTCTGGAATATTATCCCAATAGAGGTTAGGCAGAGTGACTCAGTGACTATCTTCAAGAGTGATATTAATGACTGGATGTGACATTGTAGGGTTACCCTGGGTATCAGTTATGTGTCACTGTGAGACAGAGGCACAGTATACTAACCTTGGAAAAGGGCATAGCAAGACAGATTTACAATGCATGTTGAAAGCCACACACATTCTGGCTAGGTGGATACATGCCCTGGGCAGACATCCCTGTATGAACCTATGGACCTATGTATCTTGTTCACCTTTGGCCCTAAGTGCTGTTAATCACCAATGCAATCTCAATACTATGGTAGCATGTGCAAAGGTCAGTTGTCAGTCACCTCTATGGTACAGTTGTAGAATATGTGTGTCATGTAGTAATGTCACAGCTGCCACATGTACACAGTCAACCCTATCCCCTACCCATGGATGTACAGCACATGTATGAGATGGAAACACATGGCCAAACTGTGGACTAAGCACTCTGAATCCAGTACTGGCATAACCTGTCGGGTGGCATGACATACTACAGTGACAGCAATACCAATCTGATGTGGACCTACACTGACAGCAATACAAGCATGGAAACACACCGGGCCAGTTGTGGAGCCTAAGGATAGCATCCTGCATGACTGGCAGACATCTCTGCAGCTGGCACACAGGCATACATTAGGCCTGCACACAGCATGCATAACACATAGCACACAAATCCTGTGTGCCAAACAAGCACAGTCTGTACAGCTATACAACACTACTGCCACAGTTGTGTTAGGTACTTTTATTGTCCAGTACAGTGAGAACATGCTCACCAGGCTGGACAAGGTGTAGGTCACAGTGAAATGCTCATGGGGCACTGTGGTCCACCACATAACACAAGCATACAGGTCGGTCAGATGCATGGACACATATGACTCAGTCATTGTCCATGCCACCACAGCTGATGTGGGATGTCCCTCACTGGGATACATGATAGGGAACATGGAAGGGATCACTGAGCAAGTGACACAGGCTGGTAGTACCCTGACCTTGGTTGGCATCAGACCCTCACCAGGGATTCTGACATATTACTGAATGCTAATGAATTACTGTAGCTACAACACCCTAGCTGAAGGGTTCTTAGCATGCGGTCACTGCATTGCTATGGAATAACATCTTACCACTCCCACAACAAGTGAAAACATGCAGCACCTGTGCATCAACAACAGGTGGACTATATGCCCCAGACCAGGTGTGTATCCCTCACTACTAGGCTGATACCATCAACATCTCACACTGTATATACACATCCCACATGCAGCACCTGCACAGAAGACCACAGTCATAATGTTACCCTGTGCAAATACCATGTATTCACATGTGGCAGGCATCACACATGGTAACTATTGAAGGTCACAGGTACATATGTGTATTTGGCACACACATATATCATGTGTGCATTGCCATAACTGGTTTAATCAATGTCATGCATTATTGTGAGGGACAACCCGCACACATGGGCATTCTGTGTGGGCAAAACACACGTGGCATGTCTGTAATCAAAAGCCATAAATAATTGTGATATTGTTTAGAAAGGGGTATGTGCATCCTGTAGTGTGTTTTCCCAGTTGTCAAAAGGGATATTTCAGTCATACACACTTACCCCCCCTTCACACACACTTGCTGGATTCAAACTCCTACCTAACTATGTTATGACACTAGAAATGGACGCATTAACAGAGCGGGCTATTTGCATTACTGGGAGACTTCCTTTCCCCTGATATACTTATAGGGTGCTGACATCATCAGAGTTTAGAAAGTGGAATGAGCATCCTGTGGTGTATTTTCCCAGTTGCCAAAAGGGATGGTCCTTTCATACACACTTACACCCCTTCACACACACTTTTCTTTTGCTGGATTCAATCCCCTATTTAACTATGTTATGACATTATAGACGGACGCATTAGCGCAGCATGCTATTCGCATTACTGAAAGATTTCTTTTCCCCTGATATACTTATAGGGTGCTGACATCATCAGAGTTTAGAAAGTGGAATGAGCATCCTGTGGTGTGTTTTCCCAGTTGCCAAAAGGGATGTCCTTTCCATACACACTCACTTATCCCCCTTCACACACACTTGCTGGATTCAAACCCCTATCTAAGTATGCTATGACACTATAGACAGACGCATTAGTAAAGCACGCTATTCGGATTACTGGGAGGGTCCTTTTCACCTGATATACTTATAGGGTGCTGACATCATCAGAGTTTAGAAAGTGGAATGGGCATCCTGTGGTGTGTTTTCCCTGTTGCCAAAAGGGACACTCCTTCCATACAAACTTACACACACACTTACCCCCCTTCACACACACTTGTCACTTGCTGGATTCAAGCCCCTACCTAACTATGTTACGACACTACAGATGGATGCATTAGCAGAGCGCTATATTCGGATTACTGGGAGATTCCTTTTCACCTGATATACTTATAGGGTGCTGACATCATCAGAGTTTAGAAAGTGGAATGGGCATCCTGTGGTGTGTTTTCCCAGTTGCCAAAAGGGATGTTCCTTCCATACACACACACTTACCCCCCTTCACACACACTTGCTGGATTCAAACCCCTACCTAACTATGCTATGACACTACAGACGGACGCATGAGCAGAGCGCGCTATTCGGATTACTGGGAGATCTATTTTCACCTGATATACTTATAGGGTGCTGACATGATCAGTGTCTAGAAAGGGGAATGAGCATCCTCTGGTGTGTTTTCACAGTTGCTAGGAGTAACATTTGGACTAAGTGTGTGAGCATGCCCAGTTCAGCCTTCCCATGGCATGTTGTGTGAAAGATGTCTCATTTATCTAAGTGTGTGAGCATGCCCAGTGTGGGCTTTCCATATGTTGAACTCTGCAGCCCATCACATTTGTGGATGAGTGTGACCTTCAACAAATACCTCCAGTTTATGGTTGTGTGTTCTGTGCCATGTTGTGTAGTTACTGTCCAAATGCTTTTTGTGTGAACACAACAGGGAGTATACTGTGCCTGCAAGTTTTGCATGGGATACTTTGCACACAATTGTCAACATCCGTTCATACTGACCTAACACTGTAGTACTGTATAGTGTAGTGGTTCAGTACTTTCACTGTGGTGGTCAGTATCCTGGGCTTTAGTCCTATCACTGCTTTACATTTCCATAGTGTGCACAACAGCCTGGTTAGGGTCCAGTTGTGCACATCTGCACAAAGGCGGTGCCTCTACGGACCCTGGTAATCACTGCCCCATAAGCTTAACAAGTCTAGTCTGCAAAGCTATGGAGAGGATCATAATTGAGCTCATAAACAAAGATATAGGGGACATGCAGACATTGTACCCGTCCCAGTTTGGCTTGGTCAAGGGCAGATCATGCCTTTTGTACTCGGTTGACATCTTCAAAACGGTCACTTAGGCCATTGTTGAGGGAAAGGCAGTCCATACAGCCTACCTTGGCCTTGCAAGCACTTTCAACACAATACCCCATGCAGGTATTGTAGAAATCCCTACCAACTGAAATGTAAATCCATATGTCACAAGATGGGTTGCAAACTGGCTTAAGGACGGGACCCACAGGGTTAGAGTTGCTGGCACTATTTTAGACTCCAGGCTGGTCACAAGTGGTGTCACACAGAGCTCAGTCCTTGGCCCCCTATTGTTTGTCATGTACTTCTCAGATGTACAGGCCGACATGGGAGCACTTTGGCTGACAAAGTTTGCAGATGACTGCACACTGGGTGCCATAGTGGACAGTGCATCAGGCACAGATATCCTTCAGAAGGGACTCACGGAAACTGATAGCTGGTGCCAGAGCCGTGGCCTGAAGTCAAAGTGCACAACATGTGTAGACATACCCTTCGGGGAAAGCAAGGTAACCCCAAGCTACCATATAGGTGGCAATCCTCTAAGCACAGAGGAGGTCATCATGGACCTGGGGACACAGGTTGACAGTCGCCGTTCTTCTGACACTCATGTTGCTAAAGTGGCTAGAAAGACCTTCTACATTGCCCATCTGATCAGGAAGGGATTCACATCCAGATCTAGTGGGTCATTGTTCCCCTGTACTCTTCACTTATCAGACCGGTGATCGAGTACAATGTCCTATTCTCGATGTATCTCACCCAACATCTGCAGCTATTGGAGAGACCCTGAATGTCCCCCACCAAAAGGATAAAGGAACCCCAACATCTGTCATATGCTGCCAGATTGAAGACACTCCCGCTCTATTCAGTCACATACCGTCTGCTTAGAGGTAACATGTGCCTGACATGCAAGGCCATGTTCAAACAGGAATTAATGGACATGCTCCACCTCAGAATTGGCAGATCTACCTGAACCACTAGTGCAAGTGACTTACACCTTAGCATGGATGTATGTTGGACATGTTGGAGGGATGGAGTTATCACTCAGAGACTCCCTATGCTGTGGAATACAATCCCGGTCCATGTGAGGCAGAGCACCTTGCTGGCTCTGTTCAAGAGGTATCTTGACCTGTGGATGGAAGGTCATACGTTTACCCCGGGGATCGTCACTGTGTCACTGCTGGAGAGAGGCACGACAAAATAATGGGCATAGTACTGTTTCCATATAAGGGGTGGTGTACGCCAACAAACTCTGAGCTAGGCTTATACCTGCCTTAGGGAAGATAGCCTAGTATAAACCTATGTACCTATGAACCTATCTAACCATGTTGCATTATGTTCAGATGTGAACTACTTACAACAGCCTCATCCAACATCAGTAGTGTATTCCACAACATGGGTGTACATTGGCAAACACTACCGGCCATTTCTAATGCTAGTCGGAGAGTGTGTTTGTCCATCAACACATTGTAAGTGTATTTTGCCATGACATATGTCTTGTTTAGTATACTGTGCCTCTGTCTACCTGTGACATAACATTGATACCCAGGGTAAACCTACCATCTCCCATCCACTCATTAGGATTCCTGTTGAGGGGAATCAACGAGTGACTCTATGGATAACCTGTACTGGTAGTTTACTCATGCGTGGGGGTAGCTTCTGTGTTATGGATAATGCAGTACAGCTTGTCCTATGTATGTCAGTGCTGGGGTTCAGGTCCCTCATGTGCATAGCTCCCTGCCATTCAGATTGTACAAGGTGCAGCATGTGCATTGATTCCAGCTTGGATATGGCTTTCTACATCAGGCACAGCTTGCGTCTGGGTGGACGGCACGGCAGTGTGTGGAGCTGCACTCTGTTTAATCAGGCCACACATTACATGTGTTCCAGCTCTTTCATACTCCTGGTGAGGTACTGTTGTGGACTTTACAGTTGCTGGATGTGTCTGCTGAGGTACACCCCACAGGGGCTGTTGTGGTCATTTCTAATGCTGATGAAAGATAACTGCAGAACCACAATGACCTCCCCTTAGCTAGATGTCAGAAAGCATGGACCATGCAATCAGAAATAAAAAACAAGACCCTCTCCACAAGACCCTCTCCTGTCTGGTGGACCCCAGCCATAAACAAACTGTATAACAGATGAGGGATACTAATGCAAGACAGAACTACATCTCCAAAAGGGAAGACAGCTGTGATCAGCACTAGTAGAAAGCTACATTATCTCATAAAGACATGCAAGGTCAACTTGGTGACATAAATCACCAAAGACAATGAAGGTAACCACACTGCTTTCTTCAGTTATGTCAGACACCTGGTTGGGAACCCTCAGATATGCTCAGAGTTGGTACACAACAACATCTATTCCAGTGACCTGACAGATATTGGCAACATTCCGGCAGACAGCTTCAGTGCAATTTACCCCCTCCCTCACCCCCAAAAGAAGATAGTTATCACAGCTGTATGTAACCTCACTCTCATCTTGGATGTCCATGTGAGAGCCGCACTTTGCAAGGACAAGTACACAGCATCAATGGGACCTGATGGTATCCCCGGTTGCATGTTATGTGAACTTCAGAAGGAGCTGGACCCGTATATACAAATGCTATTTAACCTTAGCCTTGCTACAGGATATGTACCTGAACACTGGCGTACGGCAACAGTGGTCCCACTCCACAAAGGTGATGCCTCCACAGACCATGGCAACTACCACCACACAAGCTTAACCAACCTTGTCTGCAAAGCTATGGGAAGAGTCATTATGGAGCTCTTACACAGAGACATTGCTGACCTACAGACCCTTGATCCCACCCAGTTCAGCTTTGTACAGGGCAGATCCTGCCTTTTGCACCTAGTTGACTACTATGAAACTGTCAGTAGGGCCATTGATGAGGGCTATGCAGTCCACACAGCCTACCTGCACTTGGCTAAGGCCTGTGACAAAATACCCCACTCAGGCATCATAGACAAGCTCAACAGCTGACATATAACACCATATGTCACAGGATAGGTTGCAAAATGTCTAAGAAACTGAACCCATAAAGTCAACATTGCAGGTGCCTTGTCAGATTCAAAGCCAGTCACAGGTGGTGTCCCACAAGGATGTGTCCTGGGACCCCTCTTAATTGGTATTTACTTTTCAGATGTGAAAGCAAACATAGGAGGGTTGTGGCTGACAAAGTTTGCAGATGACTGCAGTCTAAGCACCATAGTGAATACATCGGCCGGCACACACATCCTACAGAATGCCATCACAAAGACGGATAGCTGGAGCCAGACTCATGGCCTGAAAATGAATGCAACTGATGTGTAGTCATCCCCTTTGGGAGGAACAAAGTACCCACAGATCAATACATAGACAGCAACCCACTGAGCACAGAAAACAAATCAGACACCTGGGGACACGTGTAGATAGTGACATCTCGTTTGACACCCATGTTGCCAAAGTGGTTAGAAAGACTTTCTATCTTGCCCACCTTATCATGGAGGGTTTTCCATCCAGATCATAGGAGGTCATTGTGCCACTATACTTCTCCCTTATCAGGCCCATGATTGAATACAAAGCCCCATTTGGTATGTACCTCACCCAGCACTTGCAACAGCTGGAGAGACCCCAAAAATACCTTACCATGAAGATCAGGGGTCTACAACACATGTCATATGCTTCCAGAATAGAGGAAATCCAGCTTTATTCAGTGTCATACCGCATACTTACAGGTGACCTATGCCTGACATACAAGACCATGTCCAATCAGGATTTGGTGGACATGCTCCACTGCAAGCAATCCCAATCCACCAGAACCATGAGAGCTGAAGATTTGAACCTCAGCACATACATGTATAGGACATGCTGGAGGGACAGAGTCATAACTCAGAGGCATCTCACAGTCTAGCAGAGTATCCCAGTTCATGTTAGACAGAGTCCCTCACTGACTCTCTTCAAGAGACATCTGGACAACTGCATATGAGACAGAGGCACAGACTAGACAGAGGCACAGTCATGTTATTCAATTACGTAAGGGGTCATAATGTGTCACTACTAAGTCAGAGGCACAATATTCGGAATCTATTCTGTACACTTATTACCACTATAAGGGGTGGCAATAGCCACATCACTATGGCTAGGCTTATACATGCACTAGGGCAGATAGCCTAGTAGTAAACTATGACACTATGAAACTATGGTGTATGTGTAGGTATTGTCAGTCAGGCACTATGATGTGGTTTGGGGGGCTTGATATCTCCCTGTATTCCAACATTGTTTTGTCTATTCATTCTAGCATGTCTAGGGATCAGTTGCTAGTGTCCTCTCCTGCTCAGCTGGTGAACCTGGGAATATTGAGGCAATGTTAAAATTGCCTCATGTACACTGACAACCCTCTCCTTCTCCCATAGAACACACATACATGTGAGAGATGCAACTATATAGCCAAAGTGGAGGCTGAGCTCTCTCAACATAGGACTAGCAAGACCAGAGAGAAGGTGAAGGTAACCACACACACACCACAAACCCAGTCTCACATAGCACTATCACAACTTAAAATCATACACATAGACACACAAAGACATACTCAGAGGCTCTGATCAGAATTCTACCAAAACAGCAGCGGCCACAACAGCAGACACCCACACAACTGCCTCCACAGGGCACAGCACATGCAACACATAGACCACAGAGTCAGTGTGCCAAACAGTCACAGCCCTTAAGGCCGAACGCAATGCCAGACACACTTGTCATAGCTGACTCCATAGTCAGACACACTGACGTCCCGCTCACCAGATCGAGTACGGAGGAGGTCACAGTAAGCTGCCTATCGGGCACTGGAATCCACCACATCATGCAAGCACTCAGGTCACTCAACTGCAAGTACAAGTCTGACTCAGTCATTACCCATGCTGGTGTGAATGACCTGGGATGTACCTCCCTGGACTACATGAAAAGAGACATAGAGGATCTCTCTGATTATGTAGGCCAGGCGGGTATGACCCTGACCTTGAGCAGTATCCTACCTTCACCAAGTATGATGCCACATAAACAGAGACAAGATGATCAGCTGTAATAATTTGCTTAAACTATGGTGTCATTCAAAGGGGGACCAATGTCTGTCTGCCTGGGATGACATGCTGGACAGGCCACGCTGATTTGCAAGGGACGGCTTGCACCTGTCACCCCTGGGCTTCCGGATTTTGGCTGAGGCTCTTGCCACCCCCATTGTGCCTTTTTTATGCAAGAATCAGATTCTACACCTACCACCCTAGAACACAGAAAAGGACAAACACTAAGGTTAATGCTGCTCAATGCCAGAAGTCTCAACCTCAAGCTGCACACACTCAATGCCCTTCTCAGTATGTAGAACATTGATGTCTGTGCTGTGCCTGAAACCTGGTTCACGGCTTCTGACAGCACCCCGGCACTATCGGGTGTTACCTCATATCATGCGTTCTGGCCCCAAAATCCGGACAACACCAAGAAAGGAGGATGGGTGTCCATATTCATCAAGGACACCCTCACCTCAAGGTTGGTGGCAACACACGATGCATCGGAGACCATCCAGGTGCAAGTAACCGTAGGCAAGACTGCTCTGCAGTTTGTAGCATGTTACATGCCACACTCTCAAACTCAGGTACCTCACACAGCTGTCCTGAAAACACTGGAGGGGATAAATGTATCTCCGAACACCATCATACTGGGTGATTCCAACTATCCAAATATAGACTGGGATCACTACTCAATCCCCAACACTCTAACCCAAAGGTTCCAAGAGTTCATACACTCAAATGCCATGGAACAACTAGTCACCATCCCCACAAGTGGAGACAACATACTAGAACTCATCATCATGAACATGGGGTCACACTGTTCAACACCAGAAGTATACCCATCATTGGTGAGATCAGATCATGAACTAATCTCAGTGGGAGTCCACATCCCACCCCCACCCCAGATAGAAAAACAAACAGTGAAGACCTTCTCAAAAGATGACTTCACACTTCTAAAAACTGGTGTGGTCTCTTTCAAGGCCCCCAAGCCAGCAGACACCATTACCCAAGCCGCTGTATCACTTACAAATGCCTTCTACCAGCACCTCCAGGACTGCATGGATCAGGCAATCCCAAACAAAACAAAGACTCTTTGTACCACAGGCAAGCATCCAGTCTGGTGGACCCCAGCCATAAACAAGCTCTACAACAAAAGGAAGGAGCTACTACAAGATAGGGCGAAATCCATAGAAGGGAAGACACCCCTGCTCATTATGAGTAAAACACTGGGTTCGCCCATACAATCATCCAAGGCAAATTTTGAGAGTAAACCCACTCAGGACTCAAGGGACAATCATGAGGCCTTTTTACCTATGTTTGACACCTGGGAGGGAACTCCCAGATATGCTCAGAATTAGTTCGGAATGATGTAAATATCACTGAACCTACTGACATTGCCAACTTACTGGCTGACAGGTTCAGTGCGGATTTCTCCCCCCCTCCCCCCAACTGGAGGGGTATCTACACCAGAGGATTGTAGCCCCCCAAACATCTCATATGCTGGGGTGAGAACTGCTCTATCCAAGGCGAAAAACACTTTATCCATGGGACCAGATGGTGTCCCCGGTTGTGTGCTCCATGAACTCAATGAGGTATTAAACCTGCAGTTAGGGCAGCTGTTTAATCTTAGCCTCACCTCAGGATATGTGCCCAAGGAGTGGCATACAGCAATGGTGGACCCACTTCACAAAGGAGGTGCCTCCACCAACCCCAGAAACTACCATCCCATCAGCTTGACAAGCCTGGTCTGCTAAGCTATGGAGAGAATCATAATGGGAATAATAAATGAAGACATAGGGGACTTGCAGACGTTGGATCCAACCCAGTTTGGCTTTGTCAAGGGCAGATCATGCCTTTTATACTTGGTTGACTTTTTCAAGACAGTCACCCAGGCCATTGACGTGGGCAAGGCAGTCCACACAGCCTACCTTGACCTGGCAAAGGCTTTTGACACAATACCCCACTCGGGTATCATTGCAAACATCACCAGCTTAAATGTGAACCCATACATCACAGGATGGGTTGCAAACTGGCTAAGTGACAGAACACACAGGGTCAAAGTTGCTGGTGCCATGTCACACTCCAAAACTGTCACAAGTGGTGTCCCACAGAGCTCAGTCCTGGGCCCACTTTTGTTCAGCATCTACTTTTCAGAAGTACAAGCAAACACAGGAGAATTATGGCTGAAAAAGTTTGAAGATGACTGCAAACTGGGAACCATAGTTGGAAACCCATCTGACACAGAAATCCTTCAGAAGGGTCTCATAGACATGGATAACTGGTGCCAGAACCATGGCCTTACATTAAACGCTAAACAATGCATAGTCATACCCTTCAGGAACAACAGGGTTACCCCTAGTTCCCATCTAGGTGGCAATCCTCTAAGCACAGAAGAGGTTATCAGGGACCTGGGCACCCGGGTTGACAGTAATATTTCGTTTGACACTCACATTGCCAGAGTAGGCCTGGGGCAGTTCCTGCTATTAGGACAGTGGTCTGCAGCAAGCTATGTAGTAGTAGTCAGTTTTAGCCATTGGTATTTGACCATGGGTAATCCATGTTGCTTCTTGTTGTGGTACCAACATGGGTGTGTGGTTAGCCATGCCATTTATTGCTAGTCACCCTCATTTTGTAGCTTGTTCCATGTGTTTGCACATGTACATCACTGTATGAGGTGTGACCTGGTAGTGTCAGGGTGCTGATGTGGGCTTTGACCCTGTTTTCTATTACAGCACTGATATCTACATTCTCTATACTGTGTGCATTTACACTGCATGCATTTATACTTCTGGCATTGGGTAGCATTACATCTAGGTTCCTATCCCTTGTGGTAACTATGAGGTAGGTTTGTGTTTTTTGTGGTTTATGATTGGTGAGGGTGGATGTTAGTCGGGTCCTCAGGTGTGCATATGGTACATAGTATTACATTACTTAACACATGGCATTCATGCCTCAGGTGGTGCTGTAGGGCTGCCTCTGTCGGATGCACATACTACACTCCCTGTACATGTTTGGAAGCAGGTTGTGTCATGTTAGTCATCCCTGTTACTATATGAGTGAGTCAGAGTGGGTATCAGTCCCAGTGTTCCTACTGACCAAGTGTATGTGCTATGCGTTGCCTCTTTACCAAGGCCAGGGCATACTGGGCACGCCTCCTTCTGCCTACTGGGACAAGGTCAGGTTGTTCCTCCTCCGAGTCACCCTTTGCCTGTGGTGGCCTTGGCAATGTTGGGGGGATGTTAGGCCCAGCCCTGTGCTGGTCCTGCTGCAGCTGTTTCCGCAGGATCATATTATGTAGCATAGCACATGTCATGACCATTTGGGTACATGTAGTTGGTGTGTACTGCAAGGCTCCACCAGATGTGTCCAGACACCAGAACCGTGACTTGAGCAGCCCAAACACACGCTCTATGACATTACGTGTTTGTGCGTGTGCCTCATTATGGCGTTCCTGTTCAGGTGTGTGTGCATTTCTGATGGGTGTCATCAGCCACGGCTCAAGTGCATAGCACTAGGTGTCCGTGTGGGAAGTCCCCACTGGCAAATGATTGGTACAGCTGCGTCAGATGCCAGATGTGGGAATCGTGGTAGCTCCCAGGGCAGCCAGCACACACATTCATTATTATGCCCTGGGCATCACACACGACCTGGCAGTTGATGGAGGGGTATCCCTTGCGGTTAATGTAGGCTCTACCCCGCTCACCAGCTGGTGCTTTGATGCATACGTGCGTGCAGTCTATTGCACCCAGCACCTCAGGGTATCCCGCTATTTGCTGGAAGAGACGCATATTGCTGGCCACAACCTCACGGTCATTAGGGACATATATATGATCACCGGCATGTGCTGACATGGCATCCAGGAACTGGTGCAGTACCCTGAAGGCTGATGCCTGTGATATCCCCATCATATCACCAGGTGGTCTCTGGAAGGTACCTGTTGCTAGTATTCTTAGGCCAACACATACCTTGGTTTCCACTGGGATGGGTTCCCCTCTGTTGGTTCTGTGTGTGAGATGTGGCCTGCACAGCTCAACAATCTGCTGCAGAAGGTCTCTGTCCACTCTGTAGCGCTCTACTATCTCCAGCTCATGTAACCCATGGTAGGTGACCCTGGGCCTGTATACTCTTCTCCTTCTCCTCACTCTGGGTTGTCTGTCAGCATCTGCATTGTCACCTCCCTCAGCAATTCGCCTTTGCCTGATTATAACAGCTATGGCAGCCCCTAGCATTTCTGCTCTGAGTTCAGCTTTTTTCAGTTTTCAATTCTGATAGCTTACTTTCTTGCAGTATCTCTTGTGGGAAATACCCTTCACTGCTCTGTGTAGTGTTTTAAGTGCTGGGTTGGGCTTCTAGTCTGCCTGCATAATTGCCTGCTTCCAATTGTTTCCACCAATTAACTCCAGCAGTATCCTCTGGCAGTTTCCATGTATTTTGGTTGTTTCCTGTTTCCTCAGGGGGAGCAATGTGCACACCAGCTTAAGCACGCTCACAGTCACTTAAACGCGCGCACACATCCCTGCATGGTGTTACACGCGCGCACACATCCTTACACGGTGTGAATTTGGCTGATTCATGTTAAAACACGCGCACACTGCCTTCCACACGTGCACGCCCACGCAAACCATTGTAAACGGTTTGCAACACGCTCCCACATGTTGAACCTGCCTTACTTACACACGCACACACGCACGCATGCACGTATATCAAGAAACTTTGAGTGTAGGGATAGCGTAAACCTTCAATTTCTTGACTTTCCTAGTGTTCTGTTGGGACACACCTCCCTTCCTGATGTCTGCCTGTCATCTGTCACCTTACATTGCCCTCCAATCTGGTACATTTGTTTCTATCCTTCCCCCCGTGATGTCACCTACCTCTTACTCTGTTCCTCCCCCTTATCTAACTCTTACACTACTCAGAAAGTGCTCATTACCTATGTGGCAGTGTGATTCAGTATTGTAACCCTCATTTACATAGGATTGCCTAGTAATGCTTAGTTACATGTCTTACACGGAGCTTCCCCCCCTTGACAACCACTAAATGGAGGCCATATTGTTTTTGGTCTGCAAGTCCCTCCATTGACATTCCATATAATACATAAATCCCACAATTGTGGGCTTATAAGCTTCGGTTTTCAGTTTTAGGTAGCGCACCCCATTTGCGCGGGTGTGCGCTGCAGTTACACATCATAATCCCGCGGAAAAAAAAAAAGTTATATAACATATTTTTGCAACACTTTTTCATGCCAATGGCCACATATGTGGCCATTGGCATGCTTAATGAAGCATATGCACCCTTTATTTGGAGCTGACATAGCTCAGTTTTAGATTTTGCAGAAATGTACTCAGTTGTCAGCTGAGTACATTTCTGCAGCTAACACGTCCGTTACACGGACTGGTTTCAGCTTCGTGGATCGCTCAAATACCTCATTTGCATATCTTTGAGCTGCAAATGAGGTATTGAGCATTTCCACGCCCAGTCCATGTAAGAGACGTGTTAGCTGTCTCTTACACGGAGGTTTGGGCTGTACCTGAATCGGGAGGCTTACACGGAGGCTTACACTACTCTTGAACTCCGTGTAAGCCTTCCTGAATCTGGCCCTAAAACCTTCTTGAAGACACTGATAACTTGAAAAAAGAAATTCTCTTTGAGTGATTATCTACCTTATCATGTAGATTCACTGGCACAAGAGGTCAGTACACAGAGGGGAGACAAATATCAGCAATTACATGTTATCAGTAATCTCGCTATTTCCAGTTTTCTCACAGTTGCATACACATCTACAAGGATGGCAATTGCCCATAACAATGATTTTTTGGTTAGTAAAGATATAATTTTAAACAGCTAGGGAACAGTAATATTTTTTATAGAAGTGGCATCAGTTAAGCGGCCTACTTTTAATAACAAGGGATGCATAAGTTCCAAATGTCTTCTAGATAATCTGATAATGTTGAGAAGGATGCAGTTAATAAGGAAAAAATCTACTTATGCTTGCATTTTTGTTGTTATTATAGGCATATAAGCAAGAGAGCACATTATTTCTGTATCACCCAAAATACAACATAGAAGCAAAAGTACATTTACATTTTAATTCTCAAAATATTGTATACATGACACAGTGTTTAACTTGTTGTACTGTCTATGCTAGGAAGATTATTGGAAAGCTAAACCAGAGAAATTAAGAGCACTTGCATGCAATCGAACCAAAGGATATGAATCATACCTTTATTAGATGGGTTCAGGTGCCTAGGCAGCGTGACATTTCCCTGTGGTACATTTGACTGGGGACAAATGGCTGAAATGACATTCAGCTGCAGAGAAATATGGCTGTTTGAAAATTCCCTGTGGGCAAAGAGAAGAATGTGTTGTCATACCTATAACTTCAATAACCAAATGCACAGAGGGAAAACAAACAGCTATATTTCTCTGCAGCTGAATGTCACTTCAGCCATGTGTCCCCAGCCAAAATGTATCGCAGGGAAATGTCTCTCTGCCTAGGCGCCTGAACCCTTATTAGATATTCATCTTTTGCAATTTAAAGGTTCACCTTTTATATTCATGGACAGGATGCATGAGGATATGTGGAATTATTATACTAGAAAAGGTGATATGAGTGGCATGTTAGATTGAACGCCTACAATACTTCTGTTTTTAATGAAAGCCTTAATTTTAAATATATTTCAAAATCTAAAACTCTTAAACTTTAACATTGTCTCCTTTTATTAGTCATTGCACAATTTATACTTTTTTATGTATTGTTTCTTATGTTTTATCACATAGGTTGATAGGTTCATAGATGTTTACTAGGGTAATGACCACAAGGGCCTTTTTAAGCATAGCCATGCACCCCAAATTTCTGACAAGTTCTGATACACTTAATAAGTGTAAACAGGTACTTGGGAGATGAAACATCTATAGGTTGCTTGTGTCCATTAGAAACATAGGTGCCAAGCCATGGATCAGTTTCCTGTTTCCCATTCAATTGTCCAAGTTGAACTTGAATTGGTTTAGAGAGAAACCCTGCTTCACATGGATGGGGAACCTGTTTCAGAGACAGGGTAGTCACTGGGATGCATACCTGTCTCTCCAGCAGGTCCTATTTATATCATATGCAAGGTTAAAGTCTTTAGAATGGGTAATTCTGGTTCTGTTTGTTTGACTGATATGCAGGAGGTCAATCAGAGTGGGGTCTGCCGATGCCCTTTATGCCAGTCATAGGTCTTCCCTCAATAGCCTGTAGGAGACAGAATACAGGGATAGGGCCTTGAGGCAGTCTGCATAGGACATTTTGTTTATGCCCTGTATTATTTTAGTGAGGTACCTCTGTGGATGTTCTATTTGTTGGATATGCCTGGTTGGGTACATACCAAAGAGGACATTGTATTCAATGATATATCTGATGAATGCTGAATACAGTGGAACAGTGACTTCTTTGGCTCTAGATGCCATACCTTTGTTAATAAGCTGTACAATACAGAATGATTTCCTCACTACTTCAGATGTATGATAGTCAAAGGCTAGATAACTGTCTCTGTGTGTCCCCAAGTCCCTGACTACTGGGTCAGTTCTAAGGGGTGTGTTGTCAGTATGATAAGTGCTGGTGGAGGATGACTTCCCAAAGGATACCATTATGCATTTCTTGGCATCTAGTTTTAGTCCATGGTTCTAACACCAGTTGTTTGTGCCAGCCTTTCCTGGAGAACATTCTTGTCACTGTGGGATTCAATGACAGCTCCTAATTTGTAATCATTTGCAAATTTAGTCAGCTACAGACAATTGACATTGGCTTTGATTTCAGCGACATAAATGCCCAAAAGGAATGGTCCAAGTACTGATCCCTGAGGGACTCCCCTTGTGACTGGCCTCTTAGTAGAGGTGGACTCCCCAATTTTAACTTCCTGCGTCCTGTCTGTGAGCCAGTTGGCTATCTACTGGATAACAAATGGGTTTGTAACTAACCCCATGAAATTATCAACAATGCCAAAGTGGAGTATTGCATCAAATGCCTTTGCCATGTCAAGGTAGGCAGTGTGAACAATTTTGGCCTCATTCATTGCTTTGATGACCATCTCAAAGACGTTGACTAGGTTGAGTAGACATGACCTGCTCTTGATGAAACCAAACTGGATTGAGTCCAGTGTTTGGAGGTTTACTATATCATTAATGAACATTTCCATAATAAGACTAGTGAGACCTATACCTCTGTAGTTTCCAGGGTCTGTAGATTGTCCACCTTTGTGTAAAGGGATGCCTGTTGCCGTTCTCCATTCATGAGGCATGAAGTCTATTTGGAGGATACAGTTAAATATAAATTCCAGAGGGTCTTATAGATCATGTTTCAGGCTATTTAGAAGGCACCCTGGGATATTGTCTGAGGCCATTGATGCAGTGTTCTTGGCCTTAGAGCATTAAGGACCCGTTCCCTTGTCATAGCAGGGGGGAGTTATATTTGGTGGTGTTTCCTACCGTCAGTTTTACAATAGTAATTTCCATACGCATAGTAATCCAATCTTTTTTTTTTTTTTTGTCTTTTTATTTTCTATGCCACAGACATTTCATTAAGAATCTTGAGGATAGTATTTATGTAAATGAACTTGTGAATGGTTATTCAAATGTTCATGTGTTTATTTTATAGAAGGAGATTATATCTTTGTGATTTCATCTGTCCATTCAGTCTCTAATACTTTGTCATATTAAAGGTTTTTGGGAAGCTGAAGCCTCAAGCATTGGATGAAAAACAGAGAAAGAATTCTAGACAAGATGCTGGTCACATTTTTAAAAGATATCCAACCTGAGCCAAATAATTCCAGAAATGAATGCCCAGAACACAGCAAAGATACAGTGTCACAGCTTAGAGTGAACAGAAATGACCTTCATTTCTAATCAAAGGCATTGCAGCAAATATAATAATAATTTAGACTGGTATACACATTAAGATTCAGTGTACAGAACACATGATGGAAACACCAGTGACAGAACATTAAATCAAGGTATGAAATACCCAGTGAAAAAGCACATAATAGGAATTAAAATGGACATGAGAAAGTAAGTCCTTAAGTACATGGCTAATTTTAATTGCCCATTTGTTATATAATGAATGATCTAGCTACCTCAATTCTGATATCCTAAGAAGGAAAATTCCACTTGATTTACAGACTACATGAGATCAAAGCATCATTACAGACATGCTTTTACTGTAAATAATAAGCAGTTGATTTACACTAGAATAACCAAATTCTATGATGAGAACAAATCACCATGATGTCTTTCAAAGAGAAGGGTTTTGCAAAGTGTAGAGCAGTCTTCAGTCAGATTTCTTGCCTGGATATTATATTCGTTTAACCAAGTCAGTTCAGCTGTCTTAGTGCATACAAACTGTTCATTCTCATAACCACTAACATCAAATGAACCTGCTTTTGTGATACAGTTAATACAGCTGGCAAACTGAAATGAAGCTGTTACTGGAAAATGATTAGTCATAAAATAACACACATCATAAGTTTATAAATCCGTAAGCATTTGATGGCTAGTGTTTAGGCCCTAAGCTGTCAAGAAACACTGACTTCTTAAAAAATGAATTTAAGGTTTCATTTCTCATCCAAACATCTAGAACTGATTTAAACCTTGTTAATAAAGCAAAGTATCATGTGTATAGGACAATCACTTCAAATGTATTTAAATAACCTAACCTGAGTAATGACATTAGTTCACCTAGCTGATTTGCTCAGGTTTGTACAAAAATTCAAGCTATTGTGTCTAATCCTGGGGTAATTAGTGTATAAATCTAAATTTAATAAAGACTACATTGCATCATTCCAAAACTGTAAATAAACTAGGTAAGATTTGCCTGGAAAATGTCTCCAATGAATAGAATATGGACTAAATCGGATGCATCTAGCCATGTAACCTGTATCATAGATAGATGGAATCCTTTTAGTAAACTGACATTGGACAGAGTCAAGGTTTTAAAGTTAGGCGATGGAATAGTTACAGAGAGAACTGCTGTATTCTAATATGGGTCTCATGTAGGTCTTTTACAGCTAACCATGTTTGTCTCATTCCATAAAATGATTGTCTTTGTCATTAGCCCCCATCTACCTTATTTCTGAAGAAAACAAGGGCTATTTTGCCAAAGATAGATGTAATATAGTAGGCTACCTTTTTGGCAGAGACAACGATGTGATCAATATATTTTAGTCTAATTACCTGTTACAGCAAAGGTCTGAAGATGCTAGCTTGGTTTCAAGTGCATTGCAATCTGTATAACATATATGAACAGGTGGTATAACTCCTTTGGTCATGTATTGTTTACTTTGTATGTCTACTAACAATAAACAAGTGTTTTTTTTCTACTACATTACTAGATATTGTTTAACCATCTACGACATATTACATAAGTAAGGTTTGGCTATAGTACTTAATTGTTTATGTGTGTGCTAGCAATACAGTGAATCATAATTTCATAGGTTCATAGGATGATACTAGGCTATTGGGCCAGAAGCCCTTATAAGCCTAGCCAAGAATTTCACCCATGTTTCTACAAAGTCAGGAGCTGTTTTCTATGTCCAGCAGGGACACAGGTGGGATGCCAGGGGTATAGTTTCTGTTTCCCATCCAGTCATCCAGGTTCCTCTTAAAGGGGGATAGTGAGGTACTCTGCTTGACATGGAGAGGGAGTCTATTCCACAGATGGGAGTGTCATTGGGATGCAAATCTATCCCACTGCCAAGTTCTATTAATATCACAGACCAGGTTCAGGACTTACATGTAGGTTGCATGAGTGGAGTTTGACTTACGGATATGCAGTAACTCCAACAAGGCTGAGTCTCAGATGGCCTTGTATGCCAGACACGGGTCACCTCAAATTGTTTTCATGCTCAGGTGAACCTTCACAGCCTTTATTGTCAGTAGGCATATGTGAGCCACTATACAACAGAGATAGTTTTTACTGCAGAATTAAATATGT
Organism: Protopterus annectens; assembly: GCF_019279795.1. Taxonomy (NCBI): domain Eukaryota; kingdom Metazoa; phylum Chordata; order Ceratodontiformes; family Protopteridae; genus Protopterus; species Protopterus annectens. The sequence goes on from NC_056743.1 coordinate 1,653,194,060, forward strand.
GAAGCAGCCGAAGCAATATGTAGATACATATGAATCGTACATACGCCTTAAAAATCCCCACACTGAGATGGCAGACATCCTATATATCAAGACTGTAACACATAAATAAATGTTATGTGATCTTATCTAGCTTCTGCACACAAATCTGTCATTTTATTATGTCTGCAGATCAAATAATAAAATAACATTAGTAAAGAAAAAGTAATTTTTTTGTCTGAAAAGCTGTTCCTTTGTTGCCTAGAAAGACAGACAGATAGACATATCTGTTCCTTTGTTGCCTAGAAAGACAGACAGATAGACATATTCTAGCATAGAATCATACTGCCTTTGCCTTACATCAATAGATGGAATTTATATCATGTTATATCCTTCCAGACTAATTATATTAGTCCTTCAAATGAAACTAGTGAAAAGGCAAACTGTTAAATTTTGGAAATGCAGCTTATAGTCTCAATATATGTCTGACTATGGCGATATGTTCTTTACAGGTTATCGTTGTATTAAAAAAACTGCATAGTATATAATGTCACCTAATATTTATGAATTGGCTAAAAACGTGAAAAACAAAACGCTTTTCAGATAAAAGAACTGTCCTCCACAGTGATGCTAAATCATCAGAAACAAGTAGCACAAGTTGCATTTTTTTGTCAAAAATCTTTTTATTGAAATTTTTCCAATACAAAAACAACATCAACATTATATTAAGCAATGAAATGAATAAAATAACAGCAATATAAAGCTTGCATTTATAATAAAAAGATAATACTTGAAACCTATAACTATGTACAGCATATACAATAGAAGTCACCACAAAGAACTTTAAAAACTTTAAACTTTTTCACAAAGAACTAAAAAAAAACTTATGTGTCTAAGGAAAAGGAAGTAATAGGAGGGGCATATCAGAGAAAAGTATGTGAATTATATATATGAGATCTTTGTTAAAACCTGCTATAATGTATAAATATTTAAATATTGAGATAGTGAGAGATATGGTCTGGTTCGTTTACATCAAGTTAGGAGCAAAAGTAAGTGGGGATGCTTGAGGTAATATCATGCATTACTTTTTGAGGATTAAGTCTAGTAAGAGCCCCCAGTACTTATGATAGTATTGTTTTTGTTTTGTATTAGCATAAGCTAATTTGTGGGAAGATATATACTTTATAGCTAAGGTGCAAAAATTTTCCCATGAGATTGAGGATTGATCAGCTCATTTTTAGTGATGTAAAATTTAATAAGGGTGCAGGTAGAACTAAGAATATGTTTTATGATTTTGGAATATTTGGTTGTGATGATATGTAATATAGCTGTTTCCCATGAAAAGGTGGATTTTTCATATTCATTCTTCTCTAATCTTACTCTTAGGGAGCACCATAAATTATGAACTTTTTTACATCCGCAAAAAACATGTAGGGTATCTGCTATTTGGTTTGGGCAATATGGGCATTCTGCTGAGTATTTAGGATTAAACTTATTAAGAATTGATGGCATGTAATAAGCATTGTTATTAACCATGATTTGAGTGTATAATAGACGCTTGAAGGGAATAAGCTTAATGGTATTTTCTATGGAAATTTTTTTTCTTCTGAAATTAGCTGGCTTTTACTTTGCCAATAAGTTGAGAATAAAAGTGAGCTCTGAGATTTTATGCTTGTTATTCTGTCTTTAGATGCATGGTATTTAAATATTAGAGTAGTTTGACTGATTTCCTGATGGTCCATTTTGGAAAGAGGTACCTTGATTTTAATTAAATAAAGGATTTGCCTAAGGACAGTGGCGTAATTCTTAGGAAGTCCAAGTTTCTCCCTTAGTTGTGTTATATTGGTTTTCTGCCCATCGTATAAATCCCAAACTGTGAAGTCCTTTATAACAGGAAATTTAGTTTGGTTGATTGTTAATTGATAAGTTAGGATTTAAGTGGATTGGTTGTATGAGGGGAAGGGCATTGAGTAGTTGTATGGATTTGAATAGATTTTGGATAGTTGAAATCAGATGTTTAAGCAATGGATGAAGGTTGCTAATATGAGTCTCTTTGATTTAGGTTCAAAAAGGGGAAAGATTTGAGGTTAACGTCAAGGGATTTAAGTTGACTATACCATAGTTTAATCAATAGGGGTGTCCAGCAGTTTGATTTAGGATCATAGTTTATTATTTGGATCAGCCTACAGGAGATGGATATACTATAGTAGAGCTTAAAGTCTGGTAGTCCCAGGGCTCCTCTGTCTTTTGCCAAGGAAAGCTTATCGCATTTGATTCTAACCGATTTAGGATGGCACAAAAATTTAGATATGACTTTCTCTACATTCTTAAAGAATTTTTGCAGAATGATAGAGAAGGTGGCATATAACTGAAAAAGGATTCTTGGCAAAATATTCATTTTGACCACACTAGCTCTTGATAGTAGGGACATAGTGATATTTCTCCATATACTAATATAATTTTCAATTTTTTACCATGTATGTAATAAAAATTCTCTCTTCCTGTCCTTAAGGACTTGCTTGCCAAAAAAAACAATATAAATCCAAGAAAACAGTTGAGTCCAAACAGGCTGTGCAAATTTTATTCCATAAAAACAGGTAAAATGGTAATAAAACTGTGAGCGTTTTTGGGATAACCCTTCATTAGACAAGATTCTTAGAAGTATGCACATACAGAGCATTATGTTCATCGTTCTAATACTGTACAAGTGCTCTGTATGTGCATACTTCTAAGAATCCAAAACACACTTTTAAAGTCATGGTTATACAGGTTACTCATGTGAGTAAAAGGGGGGACATAGTGAATGTTACTGAATGTAATGAACTACACTGGATTATAGAGCTAGCAGCAAATCATCCACCAGGGTTGAATACATGTATACCTTTAAGATCAGCCCGTAGGAAAATGAGGGCAGTGAGATGATTGGTGGTTGTGTTTTTAAATGTATTTAAATAGACCATGAATGCTGTTTCATTGTCTAATGAAGGGTTATCCCGAAAGTGCTCACAGTTTTATTACCATTTTCCTGTTTTTATGGAATAAAAGTTTGCACAGCCTATTTGAACTTGACTGTTTTCTTGGATTTACCGTGTATGTAATAGATTGTTCTTAACAATATCATTAAAGTTAGGGGTGAAAGTTACACCTAAGTATTTTATTTGGTATTTGGATTTGATCTCACTATCAGGAAAGTATAATTCTTTATGACCCAAAGGATTTATAGGGAAAATATACAATTTATTCTGATTTAATTTGTAATTGAATATAGCAGAGTATAGGTCTAAGGCATTAAGTAGTTTTGGTAAATCAGTATTAGGAAGTTCAAAATATAAATTTAAATCATCCGCAAAAGACAAATATAAAAACTTTATATTTAATATTTTAGGAATATGATGGAAAGTTTTTTGGGATATATATATATATATATATATATATATATATATATATATATATATATATATAAGCAGAGGTTCTAAATATAGATTAGAAAGGTAAGACAATAGAGGACAACCTTGCATTGTACCATCGGAGATGGAAATAGGATTAGAAAAGCATTTGTTAATTTGAATAGTAGTAGAGGCTTTTAGGTAAAGCACTTTAATTATTTTTATGAATTATTGTGGGATACTAAAAAGGGCAGGAAAATAAACAGGAACGCTAAGTTTACTCTGTCGAATGCTTTGCTTGCATCAGCGGTAAGGATGAATCTCAGATGCCCATCCTTATCTAGGAGTCTAATGATGGTATCTAATAGAAGGGTATTATCACATGTTTGTCTATTCTTCATAAATCCCATTTATTCATGCAAGATAATAGAAGGAAGTATGCTTTTCAGTCTTAAGATCAGCATTGATAAGGGAAATTGGTTTATAATTGGCTGGGTCTAATGAGTCAGAGTTTGGTTTAAGGATTAGAATTGTTTTTGAGTTGTTAAGATATCTATCCATTTTGCCATATTGAATTATGTACTTAATTATCTTAAGTAGAATTTTAGCGACCGGTTCAGAGAATTTTTTGTAGAATTCCACCATGTAGCCATCGGGGCCAGGGAATTTACCTGGTCTAAGTTTATTAATTGCAATTTTGATTTCTTCAAGGTGCAGGGGTGATTTCAAAAGTTTCTTTTGAAAGTCAGCAATCTGTGGACATTTTAGATTATGCATACACTCTTCCAGTTTGTTTATAGAGGGAGTATTTGGTAAATTATATAGGTTTTTGTAAATATCTTCAAATGTGTTTATAATATCTTGGTCTTTATACTTTACTATGCCTTTCTATTTAATTTCTTTGATCCTAGAAGGTCCATTTTTAATATTAATTAATCTAGCCAGGGTTCTTGATGGAATGTGTGCCCATTCTGAATATCTGTATAACAATCTCCTCTCCACAAATACGATTTTTTCTAAGAATAGTTTTTGCAATTGTTTTTGCAAGTCAGTCATTGCATCTTCTAGCTCGGTATTTATATTGAAGTTTTAGTTCTATGTCTTTGATTTGGTTCTCTAATTTGAGTTTAAGGTTATTGTGTTTTTTCTTGTACCACGAGGACTTTTGAATAATAAGACCTCTTGTAACCACTTTAGCAGCCGCCCATTGCACATCATAAGGGATTTGACTAGAGATATATCAATGTTCAGTTGGGCAAAGATGGCATTTAATTCATGTATTACCTCTTGCACTTGAATGATATTTGGATTTAGAGTCCAATTGTTGAAATGGGAAGATCTTTGGTTAGAGGAGGAGATGTTAATGGAGATGATGATTTTGGAATGGTCTGATATAGATCTAGGAGAGACATTTTAATTAAGTGTATAAGAAGTGAAAGATTGGTAAATTAAAAAGGTGTCTATTCTTGACCAGGTTTTATGTGTGGCTGAGAAAAATGTGAATTTAGGTATAGAGTTATCATGTTGAAATTTTGTATAAGAGTCCATTAAATCAAAGGTGTTTTGTAATCCTTCTAGGGCCATAGTAGTATACTGAGATTATCTAGTCTCTTTATGTGACCTATTCTTATCAGGACTAAGCAAAGTATTCCAATCACCTCCTAAAATGTTTAAATGATTTGGTTAATTAACTAGGATATTAAAAATATCATAAATAAAAAGGTGTTGACCTGACAGGGGCTATATAAATTAACAAAGAGTAAGGGCTTACTTAAAGCAGGATACTTACTGGTAAACAAAACCCATCTTCCATTAGGATCACTTTTAGTGGAGGTGATCTCTCCTTGATAGAGTTTATTAACAATAATAGCTACTCCCCTAGAAGATGAATTATAACCTGTAGCAATTATTTGTTTCACCCAGTTCCTCTTTTTCTAACTGTCCCAAAGCTGATTGATCATATGCGTCTCTTGTAGAAAAGTTATAGTAGATTTATTTTGAAATGCAAGATGCATGATAAGATTTCTTTTCTTTTTGTCTGATAGCCCCTTAATGTTCCATGAATCTACTGTAAACATTTTCAGAATATGGGTTTATTAAGTGTGCTGTTAAAAGATAACAATATAATTGAAGGTATAAATTTAGAATTGTTATGGTAGGAAATACTTTAAATGAGGTGACTTCTAAAATCCTTAACCCTATATAGGTGCCTAACCACCCATCCCTCTGTAAGAGTATAAAGGTATTCATTGAACATTGTGAAATAATTATAGTTTGGGGTAAAGTGGGAAAAGCAGGTAGCAGAGGGATGATAAAAATACTTAAGTTGTTCTAAACGTAGACAATCATTTGCTACAAAATGTGCAAAACAACTCCTTTAAATTAATACCAGCTAAGTAGAATCATCATCATACCTCTTAGTCTAGTCATAGTAATATCCACTTTAATGCCATGCTAATAGTTTGAAAGCAAGAACACAAGAATAATTAGTAGTACCATCTGTTGGGGTGTTTCTAGTCTTGATAGGGGTACAAGTACTTTAGTAAAAACCTGACAGGAATACAGATAGGACTGGGAGAAGAGGTATAAATATATGCATATACTAAGCTTTAGTAAGCAAATCTAGTATCAATCTAAATGTAAATGCCTTGTTTACCGTTAGTACATACATATCTCTTAAGTATATTGACCTGAAATGAGAAGGTATCCTCACAATTCAATCTGATTGGTGTTGTATATAAGGCTTAAAAGAAAATCTTTAAAGACATATTAAATCTCTTATAAGAGTAGTATTGTAGAAGGAGGCAGGAAGTCTTGTTTTAATTTAGAATGTACTCAATGAATCTGTTGACATAACAGGAGTTAAGAGGAGTTTATTTTACTATATATACCAATGTACAAACAGAGTTATTTTTGTTAACAATTTATCAAATCAGCAATGAAAATTAGTAGAAGAACATATTCTATAGCTGCTCAAACATTACTAACTCTAAACAGAAAAACATCCACTTCAATATATATAGGTTCAGTAGTAACCCATGTACCCTGCCAGTTTGCTTTTTCAGTTAATGAAAAAGGATAGCTTAACCTATTATTGCCAGAAAAAAAATTGTCTTTTTCTGAGTTTTATAGAGCCTTATAAAACAAGCATATAACTATTTAATAAAGTTTATTTACTAGCAAGTTGCAACTAGTGTGAAGACAAGCACTGTATACAAAGTTAAACTAGTCACTTGCTGGGTATTGTTGGGGACAATCTAGAAACAGCTGGATGAGCTAGATCACAAAAAACAAAAATAAAGCCTTTTACATTAGTTAGTGACATTTTCAATCTTAACTGTTTTCTTGTGGTTTTCTGATACCCTTTGTAAGGGTTACACTTGCAACATTTTCCTATTAGCCAGTTAAACAAAATTGTTTTCCTTTTAAGGTTATAGCTTTTAAAATAAAATTGTGCCATTCTAACTTTAAAAGTTGAACAGTAATGCAATATTGAGTGTATTGCTTGATTACAGCAATTCGAGCCTGGCAAGAAAAAAAAAAGGAAAAAAAAAAAACAGTACCAGAGTTTATATTGTGTTGCAGTTACTGGCTTTATCGAGTAAGGATACAATTTGCAGTTTCTTTTGATTTTCGTTGCAGGTTGGTGTTTAAAAATAAACATGAAGTGGTTTAGTTATCCAAATACATCAGATAAGGATTTCCAAGTTTCTGTAACCTATTATAAGCGATCGTGACTTATTTCAAGTATTTAGCTGTTCCCAGTAACCCTTTGGGGCAGGAAATGAGTCAGAAATGACATTGCATAGGTTAAAGGGTGAAGTAGAGTGTTTTCCTGTAGAGCTGGAACAGCGTTCCGGGAAATAGAATGCCGAGATGATAATGGACACTAGGCTTCTAAAATGGAGGCTTATTGCAGCTAGATCATATAAAAGGGAGAAAACTTCTGGATTCATCTGTCGGTTGCATTGGGACTTGCTGGGTAATTTGATTCATGCAGGTTTAACTTTAAAAACCCATAAGAAAGGGGATGGGTCTATATTAGAAGCCCGAAGATTCGTTTGAGCGAATTGGAAAAGAGCGACACATATTGTGTGAACTACGGAAATGGCGAACGTCCAAAACTGCAAAATTTGAAATGTCCATTTGTCATGGTTGGCCCATCTGAGGTATAGCTTCGTAAGGTAAGTGTGTGATAGTTATGGTTAGGGTGCGGATTAAGGTAAGTGCATAGATAGGTAATGTATGCAAGGTTTAGTGTAGGGTTAGAAGTAGGGTTTTGTTAAGTGTATGTGTGTGGATTATTTGTTTTGTTTGGGTATATCTCCATAGGGTAAGTGTGCGATAGTTACAGAACTTCGGGTTAGGGTGCGGGTTAAGGTAAGTGCATAGATAGTAATGTATCTAAGGTTTAGTGTAGGGTTAGAAGTAGGGTTTGGTTAGTGTACGTATGTGGTTTATTTATTATGTTTGGGTAGGTAGTATGTAGTGGGCAGTGGGGTTGGCCGACTATGACGAGTCAATATTTTAAATTTCGCGGTTTAGGGGGTTTGACATATTTGTGGTTTGGGCTATATGTGTCGCTGTTGTCGAAATTCACTCAAAATGGTTTTCGGGTTTTTAATATAGACCCAAAGTGGATTTGGCCTCTTCAGGAGTTTCAGCTGTTATTTTGGTATCTTTATGGTAGAAGATTAGTGTGACAGGGTATTTAATTTGGAAATGGATTTTATTTTCCAGTAGGTAAGAACAAAACTTGCTGAGTTTTTGTTGTTTCAATTTATTTTCTAATGGGAGATCTTGAGTAATAGCAACTTTGTGACCTCTCCAAGTAAAGTTCTTTTTTGCTTTATAGGCCATAAGTATGTTTTGAGCATGTGCTGAGTTAGGCAGTCTGACATATATTTGCCTTGGGGTTTCTTGGAGTTGGGAACGCCTGATGAATCTGTGAGCTATTTCAATTATTATGTCATTTAGAAGATCCTTACTGTCAAGTAATGTGCTTAGAACTTCTTTGACTATTGCATTGAGCTGGGCATTTTCAAAAGATTCAGGAATACCTCTTAGAATTATGTTATTTTGTCAACTTCTAGCTTATAGATCTAACATTTTTTTATGTAATTCTTTAATGGTGTTGTCATTATCCTGTAGATTTTGTTTAAGTTCTTTTATTTTGATTTCATTTTCTATTGATTTTGCTTCATTCTGCTCAAGCCTGAGAATACTGTGATCTAGGTTAGAACCAAATGAGGCTAGCTTGTGAGAAAATCCTCGGATTTCAGTTTGCAGAGGTTGCAATGCCATTTTGAGGTCTTCAAGTGTTAGAGCTTGATCTTGTTTTGATCTAAGGGCTAACTTTGTGGTTTCTTGCTGTGACTTATTAGTCTTTTGTCTTTTAGAAGAGGTGTCTTTTTCTGGTGTAGTTATCAGAGACAGTTTGGTTTTGGTAGTTAATGTTTCCATTTGGTCTGTGTTATTATCCATTCCAAGTACAGAATAAATTGTTTAAAGTAACAGTTTCTAGTACAACTTGCTGATATCAAGTCACACAGTTCCTTTTATCTATTGTTTCCTTTGCTTAGGCCTCAGTGTCTGGAAGCATCCACACCATGCGGTTCAGGGCTCAGCATCCAGTAAGTAATATTTAAGTGCAAACATTCCTCTTGAAATATTGGCAAAGATGGATTATACTTGCATTTTACTTTCAACCCTTAGCGATTTGTGATATTTTCTTTGTATGATGTGCCAGCAAAAGGATAGATAGTAGTTGAGAGTTGAGGAGCTGCACAACTAGTGTGCTTACAGGCTGTCCACCATTTTGGCATCCTCACACTTTGCATTTTTAAATATATTCAGAGAAGACCATTGCTATACAGATAAGCCTTTACAGAAGAGGTGACAATTTGCTTCTGATGCTAGATGACATAAGAGGTCATGTAATTGAAACTGAAATTAGCATTTTGGTTCATCCTACTGTCACTATTATTTTACTGTTTTGCTGCAAGAAGTTAGATTATTTATTTCACACTATTGGCTTGGATAAACAGGCACTCTAGGACAGAGGCATATACTAATTAGCTATATGCATATCCCTAGAAATTCTTGCAGTAAGACTGAGAATCATTAGAGTGCATCAAGCAACAGATCTACTTATGCTAGTGAACACATTCAGCCATCGAGGCAGAGATAAGTGCCAGGGAGTATAGTAGACAGGCAGTGTTTTCTGTCTGTTTGGGAGGGTGCAGTAGGAGGATTAATTAGGGGAGAAGGTAGGCGTGTGCGTGTGTGTGTGTGTGTGTGTGTGTGTGTGTGTGTGTGTGTGTGTGTGTGTGTGTGTGTGTGTGTGTGTGTGTGTGTGTGTGTGTGTGTGTGTGTGTGTGAGTGAATGGGTGAGTTTGCTTGTGAGTGTGATGAGGTAGCTATTTCATAGGTTCATAGGTGTGTACTAGGCTAATGGCCCTGGAGCTTTTACAAGCCTAGCCCATAGGATTACCCTGGCATCATGCCACCTGACCTTAGTTTCCAGAGCCTCTGTCAAGTCGAGTCACTTGATTTTCTATTTCCCATCCACTCATCAAGATTTCTCTTGAACAGGGCCAGTCAGGTTCTCTGTTTGACATGTATGAGAAGTCTATTCCATAGCATGGGCAGTCTTTGGGTTATGAACCTGTCCCTCCAGCTTGTTCTGTTGATTGTGGTAATGAGGTTGAGGTCTCTGGAGCATGTGGTGTGGAGGGATAGGGATTTCTTTAGATGTAGCATTTCTAACAAAGCTGGGTCAGACCTGGCTTTGTAAGTTAAGCAGAGATTGCCTCTAAGTAGGTGATATGAGACAGCGGATAGTTAGAGATTTTTGAGTCTGTCCATATAGGACAAATGTTTAGGGACTAGGATCCTCTTTGTGAGGTACTTTTGTGGCCTCTCCAGTTGTTGCAGGTGTCTAGTTAGGTACATGACAAATGGGCCATTGTATTTGATGATTGGCCTAATGAGGCAAGAGTAGAGGGAGACAATGACCTCTTTCTTCCTGGATGTAAAATCCTTAGTAATGAGATGTGCCACATAGAAGAACTGTCTGACCATAGTAGCAGTGTGGCGGTCAAAAGAGAGGTTGCTGTCAACCTGTGTTCCCAGATCTCTTATAACACCTTCTGTGTACAGTGGACTACCATCAATGTGGTAATTCATGGGAAATGGGTTTTTCCTGAAGGGGATTACGGCACAATTTTTGGCACTGAGCTTAAGGCCATGGTTCCGACACCAGTTGTTGGTCTCAGTGAGGCCTTTCTGTAGAATGTCAACATCACTTGGGGAGTTAATAATAGCTCCCAACTTGCAAACATCTGTGAACATTGTAAGCCAGAGTCACTCTGTGTTGGCCTGGACTTCAGAGAAGTAGATACCAAACAGGAGAGGACCCAGGACCAAGCTCTGTCGGGCTCCACTCTTGACTGATTGGCAGTCTGACTTGGAGTCAGCTACTTTCACACTGTGGGTTCCATCTGTGAGCCAGTTTGCAATCCACCTAGTGATATAGGGGTTGATGGCTAGCTTAGTGAGTTTTTTTATGATTCCTGAGTGGGGGTAACAAAGGCCTTGCCCAAATCAAGGTATGCTGTATGAACCACCTTGCCTTCATCCACAGCTCTGGTGACTGACTCAAAGAAGTCGACCAAGTTGAGCAGGCATGATCTACCCTTCACAAAACCGAACTGTGTGGGATCCAGAATTTGGAGATTCCCTATATCCTTGTTTATTTGGTCCATGATGATAAGTTCCATAGCTTTGCATATCAGACTCATCAGGCTAATGGGGCGTTAGTTCCCAGGGTCTGTAGTCACTCCTCCTTTGTGGAGAGGGATGACTGTAGCAGTGCGCCATTTGGTAGGGACAAAGCCTGAGTTGAGGCTGTGACTGAACAGGGCACACATGTGAGGTACCGGCTCACTCTATAGTTCATGTAGAACACAGCTAGGGATATTGTCAGGTCCCATAGAAGCTGTATTTCTGCCCTTGGACAGTGCTGTTTAACCTGTGCAATAGTAATACTAGGTGACTGGCAATGTACTGGCATTGTGATTAGTCCTTTGGTGAGGGAGAGAGGGGTAAAGTTGGCACTGAATCTGTCGGCCAGTATAATGGCAATATCTGTTGGTTCAGTATAGGAGGTACCATTGTGCAGTAGCTCAGAGCAAATCTGGGTATCACCATGGAAATTCTTTACATAACTATAGAAGGCCTTGAGGTTGTCTTTACTATCTGCTGCAATTCTGTTTTCATAGCTAGCTTTATAGGATTTGATGAGGGATCTCAACTTTTTGTTGAGGCTGATAAGGGAGTTTCCAGTCTTGGGACTTCACCTTATTCCACATCAGTTTCCTACTTCAGTTGTAGAGTTTATGGCAGGAGACCACCAGATTGGCTTCCTTTTTTTGGAGAGAGTGTCTTGGTTCTATTGGGTACGGGGAGATCCATGCATTTATTTATGTGTTTGTACAGTGCATTGGTCTATGAATCAGCAGTCATGCAACTATTGTCCATTTGCATGGGTGCCGTGAAGTTAGCCACCTCTGTTTTTAAGAGCCCAAAACTAGCTTTGGAGAAGATTTTCATGGTGGTTACCTTTGCAGGGAAGGGTGGGAGGGATGTGGATTTCCAAGATGATTTGTTTGTCATCAGATCTAACCAGGGAGGAGTTGACTATTGGTGTAGAGAAACGGTCATCCATGTATGTGTCAGAACACCCATCTATGTGTCTGAATGCATGTGTGTGTGTGTGTGTGTGTGTGTGTGTGTGTGTGTGTGTGTGTGTGTGTGTGTGTGTGTGTGTGTGTGTGTGCACGCATGGGGAGCGGTGTCACTGTCATACATCCACATTCCCCTAGACTAACAAGCAAATCCTGCAGCATTGGTGGTGGGATAAATCTTTGAACAGGTTCTGCAGCACAAAAGATGTATGTTGGGGGACACTACACATTGAGGCTAATTCTTTTACAGTGTGCCTTAAAGTCACTTAAAACAAACAAAAATATTATTGCAGCCAAAAGGCACTAAAAGGCTTAACCCTTGTGCTTTTGCATCTCATACAGGGGGTATACCACTAGACAACCAGGGATATTGCAAAACATAGACTAAGTGCTCAGAAAAAAAGAAAGTATAGGAATGGTGGCAGGGGGAGGCTGCAGGACACAGACTGAATGTACACTAGAAGATGCCAAGGAGTATTTCAAAGTAGTACTTAGACTCTTGAAAAAAAAAAAAGTGCAGCAGAGTAGCTAAATGCATGGCAAGATCGGTGCAGGAGAGCTAGCAGGCACATGTCTGCCGCGTGCAGTCAGGAACAGTGCCTGCGTGCAGGAGAGGCACTAAGACACATCTATTAAGTTCTGTATGCAAGTCACCCCTAACCCAATTCGGTTAGTAACTCGAGTACATTTTTGCAAAAACAAAAGGGAGCTATGACAAAAATAAAAGCTGCTGCATATCATAGCATACCAATGGCCATGGCCAAGTATAAGGCCAGCAATGCAAACAGTGCAAGCCTAGGAGTTAGTTACTATGGGGGTGTAAGCTAAGCTAGGGGGTGTGTCTAAACCTGCCTAGCACTCTTTACATTGCCCAAGTGGGTGTGCGCACTGCGCACCAGGTTTTAAAGGCAGAAAAAACAGTTAAACCAGGAAATAGCAGCAGTGTGCACATTTGTGCACTCTGTTTGTGTGACGTGCACCTGGGCTTAAATGGGAAGGCAATGGGAAGGGAAAACAGCAGTAGGAAGGTAATCAAGGAGAACCAGCATAGCTGGCAGGTGAAATGTATCAGAATCAGCCAATTACACAGGCAGCAGACCAGCCCAGCCCAGAACACTACTACAAACTCTGCAATTACCTTCTCATCTGGTTTTCCCACACTCTACACCACCGGTGTAAACAAGCAGGAAACTTTTAACACTCACAACAGCAAAATGATAGGGGCTGCAATAGCTATCATACAACAACTTGTGGAAGAGGCTGAGGGTGGTGAGAATGTGAATGCTGATGAACAACCCACAGTGAGGAGACGGAGAAGAGTGTACAGATCCAGGGTAACCTACCAGGGGCTACATGAGCTGGAGATAATGCAGTGCTATAGGGTGGACAGGGACCTCCTACAGCAAATTGTTGAGCTGTGCTGACTATGCCTGACACACAGAACTAACAGAGGGGAGCCCATCCCACTGGATTCCAATGTATGTGTAGGCCTATGAATACTAGCTAGAGGTTCCTTCCAAAGGCCAACTGGGGATATGATGGGGATTTCACAGGCATCAGCATCCAGGGTACTCCACCAGTTCCTGAATGCCATGTCAGCACATGTTGGTGAGCATGTATATTTCCCCAACACCTGTGAGGCATTTGCCAGCAATATGCAACTGTTCCACCAAATATCAGAATAACCTGAGGTAGTGGGTGCTTTAGACTGCATGCACATATGCATCAAAGCACCACCCGGTGAGTGAGGTAGAGTCTACATCAAGTGCAAGGGCTTCCCCTCCATCAACTGCCAGGTCATGTGTGATGCCCAGGGCTTAATAGTGAATGTGCGTGCTGGCTGCCCTGGAAGCTATCATGATTCCCACATTTCGCATCTAACTCAGCTGTACCAGAGATTTGCCAATGGGGACATCCCTGATGGTCACATAGTGGGGGATGCTGGATATGCATTGGAGCCGTGGCTGATGACACCCATCAGAAATGTACACACACTCAAAAAAGAACTCCATAATGAGGCACACACAGACCAGAATTATAGTAGAGCATGTGTTTGGGATGCTCAAGTCATGGTTCTGGTGCCTGGACACATCCGGGGAGCCTTGAGTACTCACCAGCTACATGTACCCAAACTGTCCTTGTATGTGCCATGCTACACAATATGATCCTGCGAAAACAGCTGCAGCAGAAACACCACAGCACAGGGTCACATAGCTCCCCACCATTGCCAAGGACTGCACAGGCACAGAATGACTAGGAGGAGGAACAATTATATATTTCCTGCTTTTGCCCTGGTTGCTGCGAGTCCCTGGCCCCAGAGAAACTCTTTCTACCTCCTCTCCTGCACTAATAATTGGGAACCTACCTGCCTGGTCTTTAAGGACCCCTTCCATTTAATTTCTGACACTCCAGCATCAGCTCAAAGAAACCTACCACCTAGAACAAACTCCCAATTCCAAAGTGAATACGAATGTATGTTCTTCCCTAAACCTAATTGCTAAGCTGACCTTTTTGTTATTACCTAGCCTTGTATGTAATTTAGTGACCGAGCCAGGAACCCAGCAGCCATACCTCTTCCTTCCCCCTTAATACTGACCTTCTCTCCTTTGACTACTACTGAAGCTAGCTCTACCAGCTATCTCTGTCATAGCTACTTACGACAATACTTTACTCTTTGCCAACTAGGTGGCACTCTAACCAAGGCCATTGCTGCATCCTTTACACCACTTTTTTCCCATACTTGATCTCTGACTGTCTTTCCAATCTTTCTGCTACATTACACTACTCTTCAGTGTGTCTTCCCCCTCCATCCAACTATACTCTTCTCATTTTTCACGCTACTATCTCTGAATTCCCACATAATTGCATCTTCACAAACTGCTCACCTGCTACTTCCACGAGTGCCACAGGAATTCTGCTACACACAGATTGTCTCTGCAGAATCTTCCTTCTCTTGCTCTAACCAGCTCTGTTTGCCCTGCGGGCTCACTCCGCCCCCTACCCTACCCCCAATTCTCACCCATCCCTAGGGTCTCTATGCTTATACTCACATAGCCACTCCTACTTCCTCCATACCTATTAAACTCCACCCTTTTCACTATCCCTCAATTCCTACTCCCTCCACCTATACACCATCTATCACCCCACCTATCCCTTCCATCTTTATAAGGCAATATCTACTCCTATACCTTTCTCAACACCATATATCTACCTTATCTAAATCTCAACATGCTTACAAAACATACATCTTTCTCTAGTCAACTACTACTTCTTCTGAACCTTATCTACATCTACTACCTTACCCAGCTCAGCACTACTACCCACTCACCATTTCTTCATACAACCAACTCACTCCCCACAGTACACTCATACTCATTTAGGTCAATATTCCCCAGCCTGTATCCTATTAACAACTATCTATTTTTCCACTACAAACTAATCACTCCTTACAAAATCTCCAGCCCCATCTAACCTCCAAAACCCTCACAAATCTAATAATACACAACCTAGAACAAAGCAATCCAAACACCACTTTAGCATAATCCAACAACTAACAACCATTCTTCTATCTGATGATATACACCTTAACCCTGACCCAAACCCCTCCTCCTCTACATCCAAATCCATCCTTCTAGCTTCTCTAAATGCCCAAAGTATAGCTAACAAAATTCCCAACCTGCATGTCTGGCTACCCTACAACAAACCTGAAATCTTAGCTATCTCTGAAACCAGGTTAAAACCTCATATAAAAGATGCTGAAATAGTACCACCTAACTACTTGATCATCAGAAAAGACAGAGCCCACATAAAGGGTGGCAGAGTAGCTTTACTCCCCTCATACTCCCTATCCATTACTCCCTATAATAAACCCATTCACCAATTCACCAATGCATAATTAATACTAGCTCTACTTCAATTAAATAGACCCAGACACATATGCATAGCCTCCCTTTACATTCCCCCTGGAGACAATATCTCAGTACTTGAAGATATCCTCTCCTGGCTTTCTACCAATATCAGCAAGGAAACTATAATCCTGGGAGAAACAAACATTAACTGGTCCTTCATTCAGTCCCCCTTCACTCCCCCTAAACATCAACCTATATAATTACTCTCAGCTCATCAACTCCACAACCAGGCCCTCTAAAAACTTCTCCAACGGTAGCACCCTAGACTGGATCTTAGTCTCTCACCCCCACTACTACCTTGACAGTGGGACTCTTCCTGATTCCCTCAGCGACCACCTCCCCATCTTTACAAGGCTTCTTCCTTCACCCTTACATGTAACTCATAATTACATCACCACTCGCTACCAAAAAAACTTCAACCCCAAAGCCTTCTCTGACTCCCTAAAATCACTAAACTGGAACCCTCTTAAGACTCAACCCCTGGAAAATGCTGTTGCCCACTTCAATTCCACTTTCCTAAAACTGTTAGATAGCTATGCCCCCTTAAAAAAACAAAAGAATAAGAAACAAAACTGCCCCTTGGCTAACCAAAACATACTAACTGCCATGCACCTTAGAGACAAAACCTGGGCATGTTACAAAAGAAACAAAACTCCCACCACCCTTAATGAGTTCAAAACACTCCGCGACAGAGTTAAAAAGCTTATTACAGCAGTCCAACAGAATTACTTCTCCTTACTTCAAAACAACCATAAAACCAATCCACAAAAATTCTGGAAAGGTATCATTACCCTCCTAAAAGCCGGCACAACAGAAATCTCAAGCCCTGACCCAAATGCATTAGTTATAGATCTAGCCAGCAAATTTAACTCTTTTTTCATAGACTCTATTTCCAAACTAACCTCATCTTTCTCTAATAACACTTCACCCCCCACTTCTTCCTCTCATCTCGACACCCCCTCACCTCCACATTCTCATACATTCTCTTCCCAACCCCCACCATTCTCCAAAAAATCCATTCCAACTTCTACCATAAAAAAAACTCCTGCAAAATCTAAAACCATGCTCCAATGTCCCAGATAACATTCCCTCATCCTTCCTTAGCATAGCTGCCAAAGCCATTGCCTTCCCATCAGTATCCTAAGCAATTGCTCTATCCAAGAAGGTTTTGCACCCCAACTCTTGAAAAAGGCTTTCATCATACCCTTGCACAAAGGAGGCAATAACAACAATATTACAAACTTTTGTCCCATCGCCATCCTCTCTCCCATCTTAAAACTTCTAGAAAAATGTATCCATCTTCAACTCCTTCCCTATCTCATAGATAATAACTTAACTCCCACCCAACACGGATTCAGACCCAGTCACAGCACTATGACTGCCCTCCTATCCTTCCTGGAAACTGTGAATAAAGTCAGGGATTCTGGCTTTACTGTATCTACCCTCCTACTTGACCTCTCTAACGCCTTCAATAGCATTTCTTACAACCTTCTCCCTACTAAACTTTCTAAACTAAACCTATCCTTTCCTCTCTCAACTGGTTCACAAATTACCTCTCTAACAGGCAACAAGCAGTCAAGTGGTAAAAGACCATCTACTCTTTCCTCAAAACCCTCACTGGTGTCCCCCAGGGTTCCATATTGGGTCCTCTCCTCTTCAATATATTCATAAATGATTTCTTCCGTTCAATCCCTTTTGCTAACGTTATTCAATATGCAGACAATTCAGCTATAATCTGTGCTGCCACATCCATCCCCACTCTCTTAAAACTTACTCAAGATACCTTCTCTACCACAGAACAGTGGATGAAGGACAATCACCTAGCACTCAATGCATCAAAAACCAGCTCATGGTATTTACCCCCTCTTAAACCACCACCATTAATAGAAACCTATTCTCCATCACTAGCCAGAACAACACACCTCTTGAACTGGTATGTGAAACCAATCTATTAGGGGTCCACATCAATAACCAGCTTAAATTCAGTTTCCATCTACAACTAAACATAAAAAAAACTCCACCAAAAACTTGGCATGCTCTACCGCCATAATCGCCACCTCACTGCATCTGCTAAGTTCACTCTCTCTACTACATTTCTCATCCCTTCCCTCCTTTATGGTACCCCTTTCCTAACAAACCTACAATCCTCTCTCAAGACAAAACTGTCCTTTTGTTATAATAAAATTGCCAAATTCGCCACTAGCCACAAATCATAAACCCACCACTGTGCATCTCTCCAGAAACTAAACTGGCTAGAACTATCCAACTATCTCACCTATACTCAACGTACGTATGTACACAAACTCATTTTTCACCCCTCCCTCTCCTCTACCTTCAAAATGCAGTACCCAGAAAGGCTCCTGAGATTCAATAACCAAAACCTAATAGAATTGTACAAACCTCTTCGTCCCCCAGGACAAAACCTCCTGCCCTTTGCCCTGGCACACCTATGGAACTCCCTCCCTCCATCCGTACCACCACAAACCCCTCTTCCTTTAAAAAATCACTTCACTCACATGAAACATACAAGTGGGAATGCTCCTGCTCCCACCCCACATAGCCTATTTTCCTCCTCCTACAGGCAACTATCTCATTTATTCCAGACTCTAATTTCATATTTGCATCCAGCAAATTCTAAGTCAGTTGTAAATAGCTTCTTATAATTCTCTAATTGTACTATTCCATTTCAAGAAACTGCATATTTACAAATGAAATGTTTGTTTTTTATACTTAATGTAACCTAAAATTTAATTGTAACTGCTGTAATCTTTATTTTGTCTTGGAGCTTTTCTCCCCAGGACTCCATTGAAAACGGGTTCTTATTGGCCCAATGTACTGTCCTGGTTAACCAACTGCAAATATATAAAATAAATAAATAAATAATAACCTTAGCCTGCCCCAGTAGGCAGAAGGAGGCATGCCCAGTATGCCCTGGCCTTGGCAAAGAGGCAAAGCATTACACATACACTGACACAGGAGGGACCCAAGGATTAACACCTCTCTCTGACTCTCACATACAGTAAAAGGGATGCCAGACATTATACTACCTGCACTTAACCATGTGTAGGGAGTGTACTATGTGCATACAACATAGGCAGCCCTGCAGCACCACCCTCAATACTGGGACACCCACAAGGTAAGTGACTCACACATGCCAGTCAGTGGGGTTCACATACCCAACAGCAGTCACAGCCAGCAGGATAGGTGTAGACAAACACAAACAAAGGCTGTGCTCTGGCCTCTGAATGAGGCCTATGGGTAACCCCCCCAGGCCTACACAGACAGACTACAGCAGGTTAGGCAGTGGGATGTCAATTATGAAGGGTAGGAAGTCAGAAACTAATATGTAGGTAAATAAAAGCTAAGATCTGTAGTGCATTGGTATGCCTCTAGTCAGCATGATAGGTAAGACTACAGCATGAAATGGAGTACCCGACATACCAGTACAGTCCTAACAAATGTGTACAAGTGTCAGGTGTGCCCCTACATCTTACGTATTAATGTAATAACAGTCAGGTGTGCCCCCCAATTCCTCTGTAGAAATGTAGAAATAGTCAGGTGTGCACCCCATCCTACATAGAATGTAGTAACAGTCAGGTGTGCCCCTCAATCCTGTGTAAAAATGTAGAAATAGTCAGGTGTGTCCCCCATCCTATGCAGAAATCTAGTAACAGTCAATGCCAAATGATCGACATATACCCTGCAGAGACAGCATGCTACCTGTAGGTGTACAACACAAAAGTCAGCACTGCAGTACAAACATCGATCCACACATGCAATAGAGATGGGCATACTGGCCATGCTCACAAACTTAGAGAAATGAAGGCAATGTCAGTCAACATACTGAAAGGTCATACTGGGCATGCTCATACACATGATGGCCATGTCTGCAAACACCAGTGGAACAGGCATATCTGGCAGTCACAGATGTTATTGCAGACACTCCTCAGTATGCACCACTCATGCATTGCACACACAGTGTATAGGAATACAGGCATATATGTAAGGAAAACACACTATAATAAACCAAAGATAGACGTACATAGATGTGTGGAAGAGGGTGACTGTGATAAGGTGCCATCCAGGCCTGTCCCACCCAGCACACAGCCAAAGGGGCACAATCACATGAGGGTCGGGTGTCACTCACTGCATATACTAGCCACTGGTATCTGTCAGCATTACAGACTATTTCGTGCATGTGCTAGCTGTGCAACATGACTGTACAAGGAAGTAGTCATCTAGCAGCTGTATACAGGTACCTGTGAAATATGACCCTGTGTGTGGCCACATGTGGCGTGTCATCTCCTAGATGAATGGGTTATGTCCTATGCACACACATTGCCCTCCCCATAGCCCATATAAGACAAGCATTTTGAGGTCATCCACTGTGAAATACACCTTTGGGAGAATTGTAGCCCAGTAATCTCCATGGCGCATCCCATAACTGCGTACTGCTGTAGTGTAATAAACTATTTAGTTAGGAGTTCTAATCCTAGACTTGGCAAGTGTGTGTGTGTGTGTCTGACTCTGTGTAGAGAGCAATACTTTTTAGGGTGGTCACACTCCCTACAATTGAAATGCTCTACTTTGGTAAGGCTGCTAATGTCATCCACCTAGAAATACACCTTTGAGAAGGTTGTAACCTAATAATCTCAGTAGCGTGTGCCATAACTGAATACTACTGTAGTGTGATAAACTAGTTAGGTAGGAGTTCTAATCTCAGACTTGGCAAGTGTGTGTGTAGTGTTTGTGTGTGTGTCTGTCTGACTCTGTCTGTGGAAAGAGCAATGCTTTTTAGGGTGGTCACACTCCTTAGAACTGAAATGCTCTACTTTGGTAAGGCTGCTGATGTCATCTACCTAGAAATACACCTCTGGGAAGGTTGTAACCCAGTAATCTCAGTAGCACATGCCATAACTGTGTACTGCTGTAGTGTGATAAACTAGTTAGGTAGGAGTTCTAATCCCAGACTTGGCAAGTGTGTGTTTGTGTATGTGTCTGTCTGTGTAGAGAGCAATGCTTTTTAGGGTGGTCACACTCCCTACAATTGAAATGATCTACTTTGGCAAGGCTGCTGATGTCATACACCTAGATATACACCTGTGGGAATGTTGTAGCCCAGTAATCTCAGTAGCGCGTCCTATAACTGTGTACTGCTGTAGTATGATAACTTAGGTAGGAGTTTTAATCCCAGACTTGGCAAGTGTGTGTGTGTGTGTGTGTGTGTGTGTGTGTGTGTGTGTGTGTGTGTGTGTGTGTCTGTGTAGAGAGCAATGCTTTTTAGGGTAGTCACACTCCATACAATTCAAATGCCCTACTTTGGCAATCCTGCTGATGTCATCCAATGTGAAATACACCTTTGGGAAAGGTGGTCTCCAGTAATCCCCATGGTGCAGCCTATAACAGCTCCATGCTGTAGTGCGATATAGACCTCTGTTAGGGTTTCTATACCCACACATGTCGATTGTGGATGTTTTATGTGTGTGTCACTGTCTGTGTGGGGAGCAATGCATTTTAGCCTAGCCACATTCACTACAATTCGAATGCCCTACTTTGCCAATCCTGCTGATGTCATCCAATGTGAAATACACCTTTGGGGAAGGAGTTCTCCAGTAATCCCTGTGGTGCATCCTATAACAGCTCCATGCTGTAGTCTAATATAGACCTCTCTTAGGGGTTCTATACCCACACATGTCGGTTGTGGATGTGTGCATGTGCCACTGTCTGTGTAGGGAGCAATGCATTTTAGCCTAGCCACACTCACTACAATTCGAATGCCCTACTTTGGCAATCCTGCTGATGTCATCCAATGTGAAATATACCTTTGGGGAGGGCATTCTCCAGTAATCCCCGTGGTGCATCCTATAACAGCTCCATGCTGTAGTGTGATATAGACCTCTGTTAGGGGTTCTATGCCCTCACATGTCGGTTGTGGATGTTTTGTGTGTGTTTCACTGTCTGTGTAGGGAGCAATGCATTTTAGCTTAGCCACACTCACTACAATTCAAATGTCCTACTTTGGCAATCCTGCTGATGTCATCCAACGTGATATACACCTTTGGAGAAGGAGTACTCCAGTAATCTCCATGGCATGTACTATAACTGCATAGTGCTGTAGTGTAATAAACTAGTTAGGTAGGGCTTCTAATCCCAGACATGACAGATGTGTGTGTGTGTGTGTGTGTGTGTGTGTATGTGTGTGTGTGTTTGTAACTCATATCCTGTGTGGAGGTGGGTGTGAGTGTGTGACACTTGGGCCCAATGTGTAGTGGGTTTTGCAAATTTCGTATATGGTGGCCCTACTATATATCACAATGTCCACTGTACAGGGATAACAGATGTGAAATAGCTGAGAGGCTGGGGTGCAAATCCATACCCATACATGTTACATCAAAGCCAGGCAATCACAGTTAGCAACCCCAGTATTACCCAGAGCACACTCTCAATCCATGTCATATACAAACACAGACTTGCCTAGGCAACATCCAATATGTGGGTAGTACACTGCATATTGGCCACTGTTAGTAACTATGGAGTGATTGCAATGGTCTATAGAGGGCATGGCACCCTGTCCATCCATCCAATGCAGACAGTGCACCTTCCCCATGTTCCCTACTGGACACCTGCAACACCTGTGGTGCCATCAAATGTGACCCACAAAGGACACACCATGCCTGAAAACATGCCCTGTATGGAAGAATGCCACTGACATCAGGGAATGCTGTTAGCATGCTATCAATATAGGTGCAGGGTAAACCTGCTGTCCATTACCAGTTCCCACCACAGCTGGCCATGACTGGAACATCTGATGATAATCTGTGTACACAACATGGGCCAGACACCCCAGGTACAGTTCCACATGTCACTGTACATGCATGTGGGAGGTGTGCACATCCCAGACACCGTCCATGTCATGGCCTAAGGAACACATACATGGCAAGCGAGGCACAGCATTGGCCACACACAATAGTCACCCAGGTGACTGGATGGTGGATACAATACCCACCTGTGTGGGCAAATGCAGAAACTACAGCTCTGAGCCACAATGCAGACCATTGTCATGTAGCCTGATGCCAAGCTATATCCATCACCTAGCCTTGTATAGCCATCTGGCACAGTCAACCATCACACACCCGTGCAGAAATGCACCCATGCATGTCAGTACTGGCATCCTGTGTATTTGTGTGTGTGTGTTGTATGATGCATATGATCATATCCACACTCACTACAACCCTAATTGGCATACTGAAGCATGCTGCCTGATGTCAGATACCTCCCCATACCATTTGCTCATATAACCTCCGTATGACCCATGTGGTGCATGTGATACCTGCACAGTAATGTGCTGTGGCAATCTCACTAGTGATAAGTTGAATTCCTGGCCCTGCCAAGTGTGTCAATGTGTGTGTATCCCTGTGAGAGTGTGGCTGTGTTGACGCTGGCACCTGTTCATGTGGAAAGGCATGTGTATTACACCTACCGTATAGCTACCATGTCCCTGTTGCAGATGTCACTCACCATCACATATATGTTCTGAGAATTCCACATCAGGTAACCTATGTGTTGCATCCAATATCTGCATAGAACTCTAATAGTACTACATAGTCATCAGGGGTTTGATACCCTATGCTGGCAGGTGTGTGACACAAACATGCTTAAGTTTTACTCTCCCACCCCTCCCTGACTTGTCTTTGCCTCTGTCTGCCTCTCTTACTCCCTCACTGGTGGATGTGGAGACCTACACCTGCTTTGCTTAGGCAGCAGCGTGTATTTTAAGTGATGCTCATGATCAGCTGATGGCCTCTGCACAAATTGCAGCCCTCCCCTAGCTGATTGCATCTGGAACAGCTGCGGTAACATTCCCATAGCCAATTGCATGGAAACACACTCCAATTTCTAGGAACATCATGTTGGTATTGGGCCTTTTCATTCACTTTGAGCAGGAACTCAATCTGTTGTTTGGCAAACAGCATCTCAGATAGACTGGGGATTTACCTCTGACAACATACATTGTGGAAACAGGTCAACACACAGGAGGGGGATGTGCATCCCTGACCTGATGACCTAACTACAGACTGTAAGTGCTGCTATACTGCATTCGGAGTAATGTTCATTTAAAAGGGTGCGTGTGGATATGCTGCCCTACATGTTTTAATACCTGCCATGTCAGTTCTATGTTTATGAGGACTCCCCATCTGTAGGGTCATCTGCAGACTGGGCAGTGTGTGGTGCCTTTGGTTTCATGTGTTACCCACAGAGTATCTATATGTTTACTGCAGAAGGTAGTGTGAGGATTGCAGTCTGTAGATGGTGACAGCCATTAGAGTTACTGACTTCATATCCTTCATAGGACATATGTTGCGACAAACCCTGTTACAACAGTAAATGTATGAGGTTATCACAGCAACATGTCAATATTGGCCCTGTGTATGTGCTTCCAGCCACAACTCTGTCAACCTCTGTACATATGTCATGCATTAAGAGGTGCATATGTGCTGTACACCATAATTAGTGTTATCATATCTGATAACAAGCCAGTGAGACATCAGACTGCTACACGTTATGTACAGTATTAGTTATATTTGATGACATAACCTGGACATTCTGTGGTTGTTTGTACAGTACTGAGGTCTGTGTACTCATGGTGAATGTCAACAGTGTGTGTATAGTTAATATGTACTTTGGCCTGTGTACAGACTGTGGTAGATGTCATCGTTCTAGGTCCCATCCTATCCTATGTAACATGTTGCTCCACTGTATGTTACCGTATTGGCTTACATGTTTGCAGGGCCATACACACACATGTCCCATACCACAGACAGGCATCAGACCACACTGTGTAGCGGCCCAGTATATGTAGGGTTAGTGTGTGAGTGGCACATATGAGGATGGTGTTGAACAGATAGTCAATATACTGTAATATTATGCTAGCTTACCATATGTGGCTGTTGCTGTGTTCATATTGGTTGTGGTTATGCACTTTCACACAGGTGTATCTTACCCTGTGCTGTGACATGTCTGTAGTGCCTGCTATATATGCAGGTACATGTACACTCCTCCATACGAGATGTAGGCCAGTGTTCAGCCAGTCTGCCTGTAGCCTGCACAGTGCATTATTACATGCCTAGCAGCTTAGTGTACTTATCCAGTGGGATGTCATGTCCAGATACTTGTCAGATGTACTGCTGCCGGGCCTCCCTTAACAGCCATGTATGTCATACAGAGCTCTGGGATGCTGTACAGATGTATGTCAATATCTAGTGGGTAGTATGTGGGCATGGCATTTCTGTACCAGCAGTTATTATGTGTCAGGACAGACAGGGGTGTATGAATGCATAACCTATGGGGGCGAATGTATACCAGTTGTTATGTGTTATACCCATATACATGGCTGTTAACATCCATATTGTCAGGCTGATCCACATGTTCTGCACTAAGGGGTTCTGTGTATACCTCTGGACTGTACAGAGTCTGTCAGAATGTCCTCATATATTGGCCAATATCTCTGCTGTAGTCCACAGGAACATTAAGTGCTTGCAGCGGTACTATACTATGATGTCCTTAGGATGTCTGTCAGTAGACAATGGCGCACATGTGAAAAGCAGATGTGACCTCCCACACACACCATGTCTGTGAAGACAATCCCTATTACAGTAGCAATAGTCTACTAATATACGTGCTATACATACCTGACATCCTCTTGCACTATGAAGTTGGGACTATAGGTGCTGAGGGTAGGGCTACACTCCATGTTTAGGACATATGGTGAAAATATATATACATATGATTATCCAGATATCTCTATAGATAATTACACATGTACATATCGACATATACAGATGGGTATGTATATGTACATAGATATGCATATACACCCAGATATATACATATTATATATACATTATATGTCTACACGTATACAGATAGTGATACATATGCACATATACGTATACCACGCTGCCATTCCTGCCAGCAATCCACTGCTGTTGTATCTTCCACACATACGGTGGGGCTGGGGGCATATATGTGGGGGCTTCACCTGCACAATACATGTATGCCCATATGCATTCCAGAGGCCAGTGTATGTTACAGTGGTATATGGCCCAGTATTATTGAGTCTAGGGGGGATGCACCATACATGACCTAGGCTGTTACAAAATGAGGGGGTATCAGGTGTGAGCTGGCCTTAAGGTATCTGGATGTACATTACCATAAATTTCACCTATCTTGACATTACTTACATAAAGTGGGTCATTGCAGGCCTACTGCCTCCTGCCATATAGACTGTTCTGTTTCTCAATGTGCCTCTGATGGTGTCAGTCATGCCTTGTTATGTAACAGTTACATCCCATTTGGTCAAATGAAGTATTTACCACCTAGTGATTATGTACAGAGTGTAGATAGAGGCTGCTGAACTATATACCTGCATCACTTATTGTTGCTTGTGTGGTATCCTGTGGGCCAGTCTGTCTTTACTTTTGTACAATTTGAAGGGCTTGGCCTGGACAGCAACAGCTATGGACCTTTCCAGACTACTGTATTAGTATAACTATTTCACAGTCGCATTACTCTGTTTATATGGATGTCAGTGTCTGAACAGCTATATGACATGGCATATAAATCTGTAATAGTACACAAATAAAGGTTTTCCATTTCTGCAAACCTGTTTGTGGTGTTTTATCCTGTGACCTCTCTGTGGGTATATGTTGCAGGCAACGAATGTCATTTGTATGGATGGCTCATCCAGCGTCCAGTAGTTAGGGTGTTAACTGTTGGCATAGTGACTGTTCCATATTGTGTGCACCTACTACATAAGTATCTTACTGTACATATCTCTGCATGTGTATGTGTAGTCACATATATATATATATATATATATATATATATATATATATATATATATATATATATATATATATATATATATATATATATATATATATATATATATATGTATATTTGCATATATGTGCCTGTGTGTATGTATCCTGGGGATGTTGATAGCTTCCGCATTTTACATTACCTATGGGAGTCAGACTGTACTGCATGATATGTTACCAATACCAGCCTGTCATACAGGTGGGATGTAGTACTATTAACATCTTGTGCCCATGCCATGTCAGGAGTTGGTTATGGGATCTGCAAAACTTGGTAGTGTATTGCAGGGCGGATATGTTTGTCTGTGTGGGGTGGGTATACCTATTTGTACAAGACGTATATTGTTTGGGACCTCTCAACCCCATTAACGGTGTATGTGGACATATATGATTTAGTTAATCTCCAGTTGATATCTACACATGTATGTCCATATATACCTATATATATATATATATATATATATATATATATATATATATATATATATATATATATATATATGCTTACATATATATAACTATGTCCGTATATACCTACCTATATATATATATATATATATATATATATATATATATATATATATATATATATATATATATATATATATATATATATATATATATATATATATATATATATATATCTATATCTATATCATATATATATATATATATATATATATATATATATATATATATATATATGTAACTTGCTGTATATATGTAAACATATAGGTGTGTATATATATATATATATATATATATATATATATATATATATGTGTGTGTGTGTGTGTGTGTGTGTGTGTGTGTGTGTAGATGTAGGCATTTGCATGTATATATGTTCATATATATTTATGTGTGTGTATATATATATATATATATATGTTCATATATATTTATGTATATATATTTACATATACAGATATGTTGTATCTGTTTAGATATTAATATATTTACACACACACACACATACATCTAAATGTTGGAATACATTCTCTGTACTGTTTAATGACTGGGCTGGATTATATGTTTTGGCCTCATGATATGTTTTTGAAAACATCAGGGTTATGTATATTTGGCATGGCTTAGGGGCAAATCACTTTGTCTATGGTGTGCAGGGTCCTGGTTTTGAGCCTTGCAGAGGCTGTTTATTTTGTTGCTGGGCAGAACACTGGATCTTGGATACAGAGTGATTATGCACTTTAAAGCAGTTGTAAGCGGGTTTGCAGGTATTTCTGTGGAGGTAAGCACTGCTAACTTCCAGTTACAGTTTCTTATAGTTAGTTAACTTCTAAACTGCCTAACCAGTGTAGGCATTGCTTACCCCCGTGCAAACAGGCTTAGACCCACTTACTGCTGCTTAAAAGTGCTTACTCCCACTTACCCCTGTGCTAATTTAGTTAAAAGAAAAGAAAAAAAGGGTTGATAGGAAAGTGGTGAAAAAGGGGCACAAAGAGGGAAAGACAGTAGGGGAAATAGCTAGGGATGTGCTGGAAGGTAGTAGGGAAGGTCCATAGCTGCCCATTTCTTCTACAGCAACAGCTGAGCATATAAACTAAATTTGGAGGTAGATGTGGAACTCAAAACCCTGGGAGAGGGGTAAGTACAACAATAATAAGTTGTGATGCCAATTAGACCGGATTACATGTGTCCAGTGGACATGTGTGCAAAATGGACAGCTATGTATGGGCCGAGATATTTTTGTGGGAACAGAGTGCAATTTTTTTTCTTTTTTTCAGGTGACAGTAGGATGTTGGGGAGGGGGTAGTAGGTATATTTGGGGAGGTAGGTTGGGTAGATTAACAGACAAGACAAACAAGATGCATACAGCGGTGGTATATGACACATGTGGGGGGTAAACACCTTGATGGGGAGGGATGTTGTGATATCGGAAGCCCACAATCCCCGTAGTGTTAACAGTCAGACTGAGGTCTCCACCCATGGGCAGTCACCACTGCACCTTCACAGCCCCGATGGTGGCTGTGCTGGAGGCTGAGTTGCAGAGCCAAACTGACTCTCTAATTGTGACATGCAGCCCTCGAGCTGGCATAGAAGATCACCAAACTGCTCGTTGATCTCTCTATGCACCACAACCCCGACTTGGCGATGGGTGACAGGTGCTTGTCCGCGCCCACTCCTGGGGGGGGATGAGCCCCATCCCCTGATGCAGTTCCACCCGAAGGTGGACCAATGAACAGGGAGGTCCAGGGTTGGGCCCCAGACATGCTGGTGCCCGGTGCCACGGCCAGCTGAGGTGGGACAGGTGGATCAGCTGGGATCAGCCTTCCCAAGCGTGCTATAGTGTTTAGATTCCATCATAATATATGGGTTAGTAATAGTCAACACATTCCAGGGTTAGGTATAACAGCATGCATAGATATTCCCATTAACCTAGACACCAGATACGGAACAGTTGCATAGCAAACAGGACACATGCATATATAGGACCACAGTGGTAATAAGAACAGCATGCAGATACATTGATAGCACCATGACCCCAATGTTGGAATAATTCAGTATAGTACATTCATGGGAACCATTAATATATTTATCAAACAATTGGACATTATCAGAGTCAATACACACAAGCTGGGGTGGGTATGTTGATTATTGTTGGGGATATGGTGGGGGGAGAGAAAGATGTCAATTAAAAAATAGTATATTCCTGTAGTCCACATTACTTTCCTAGTCAGTGCTGTTATCTGTACCTTACAAGTCTTATGACACTACCCTATAGCCTTACTTTGGACAGTGATATGGCTGTCGTCTTTACACATGACCCGGTTTTACCTGCAGTATACACCTCTTACCTGGTATACCTGTGGAGAATGTTTGTTAACACTAACTGTTTCAACACATACTCCCAGATTCTGGGTTGCTGTTTTGCACATAGCTATTTAACTCTTTCTGCACAGACTCTGGCCATGTGTTGACCACATGCTGGCATGCCTGGACATATCTAGAATACTGCCCTCTTCCACCTTTAGTGACCTAACACACACATATACATGCTTTCCTACACAGTTATATTATGTAGGACAGTGTGGGTGACAGTGACCAGTGATACTTTATTAATCACAGAAACTGCAACACTCACAATTCCCCACAATACCAAAGTGAACAGTACCAGTACAGGTTATAATGGCCTGTATTTCTCAGCACAGTGTCCGTATCCAACATACCTGTGGGAGCAATGTTTGTTAGTACTACCTGACTGTTGCCACACAAAGTTCCAGATTGCACATTAGTGTTATGCACATACATCTCACTCTGTTACTGTGCACACTCTGGACATAGCTTAATGGCATGGGAGTGTAGATAGGACATACTTGAAATATTACTCTCCTAACAGTTTCGGGGGTTGCTACAGTGACAGGCGTGTTTTCATGATGTTTGACAATCACTTGTATTCCCTGTTTGCTGGCTACACATCTGGGATCATCCCGCAGACTTAACAGGGGGACAGAGGACAGGCAGCAGATATGGGCACATATAATGGACATTCTGTCCTCATCTGTAGAGTTGTGGGGTATGCATCTGTATGCAGCCTAATTCTACTCCCAGGATTCAGACCATGGCTGTGTCTGCTACAACTTAAACACTCTCCATCACAGTTGTGTCTGCTATATTGCTATTGCTGTATATCTCCTATCTGCTTTCTGCCTTATTAATCCCCTGTGCTTTTGCATTCTGACCTTGTATTACAACACTCATATACAGTTTCCTGGACAGTTATATGTTGTTGGACATATATGTTGTTGGACAGTGTGTGCGACAGTGATGTGTAATACCTCTTTATTCAGAACAACTGCATATCATTATTGTATTTCTGGGCACAGAGTCGGTATCTGACAGACCTGTGGGAGGATTGTTTATTAGCACTACCTGAAAGTTTCCACACACAGTATCAGAGTCCACATTACTATTATGCACATACATTTCACTCTATTACTGTACACACTCTGACCTCAGCTTGACAAGTTGGAGTGTAAATGGGATATACGTGGCTTCTTAGTCACATAAGGTATTGGGGATTTGCTAGTGTGCCAGCTTTGTTCTCATAGCTGTGTGTCAATCAGTTTTATTTCCTGTTTGCTGCCTATACGTCTGGGAACATCCCACTGATTTCCCAAGGGGACAGGTTGATAGGCAACAGATATGGGCCACTTTACTAGACATTCTGGACATATCTGTACAGTTGTGGGGTATGATTCTGTATGCAGACTTCTACAACTGGCAGGATTCGAACCATGGCTGTGTGTGCTAAAAAAATAAAGTTCACATCTCAGTTGCATGTGCTATTCGGATTTTGTTGTCCTCATTTTCCATGTTTACTGTCTATGAGTCTCTCAGTTGTACTAAATGGCATCTGGGAATTACACCTGTCATATACAGGCATTCCTACACATTCAATTTATGGTGCACAGTGTGGGTAACAGTGCTTAATACTACTGTACTATTACATGATTGCATATCTACATTACCGTATGATACCAGGATATACACATGCAGTCCAGCAGTTAGACCTGTTTTGTCAGGCTATTACACTTTTATTGACTTACAGACAATATAAGACTCTTACTGCCATATTCTCTAGTGTATGCAGTACTTGCCTTGAACAATACAGGTTTTATACTAGCAATTAATTTACTACTACTTTTATTTTTATTTCCTATGACAGTAAATGCATGGGTATTACTGATCTGCCTCATGTTGCAACATCACCAGGCGACTGATGTGGGCTTCCTGGTTTGCGGTCTGCTCCGTTGCAGCTGTGGGGGACATAAGAGGAATATTTAGCCATGCCTATCCATGATATACCTGAGCTGCCAATTATTACACACATACTGGGGTGATACTTACACATGTCTGGAACATCCCCTGATGCTCTAGCCTCTTGGAGTCCCTCCTCCAAGATGTCCCCCTTCTGCCGCTTCAGGTTGGCATAGTGGTGCCTGACCTGCTCATCAGTTCGGGGTATGCCAGTGGCACTAGTGAGGTTGCGGGCAAGACAGTCCCAGGCCTCTGCCTTATATTGGGAGCCCTGGTACTGGCCCTGCAGCAGTGTCTGAGCATGGTCTTTAACTAGGAGTCCTGCCATGACCTTGGACTCCTGGATGCACCAGCGCTGCACCTGGAAGCGCACTCCTTCTCCCCTTACTGCCATAGTGCCTGCAAGGGGAAGCTACAACCAGTTATGAGATGCATTCCCGCTTCTTGAGTTTAAGTAGGGCCGATTTCCCACACTTTTCCGTGATTGACCAGTTTTGAAAAGGCTAAGCTATGGGCAAACCTGCTTACCTAAGATTGGCATTGTTTAAAGGGGTATACCACTGGGCAAAATGAGTTAGCTGGTCTACACATTGCTCACACCTCCTAAGCTGACATGTGCAATGTTTAGCATTGCTTACATTAGACTTTCATTATAATGCCTTTTTGGCATTGTGTTATTACTCATTACACCTTATGCGTATGTCTGGTATCCATGATTAATGTGTACGTCCACTCTGTGGGGTCCTTATGTTTTATTGGGGACTTCCACACTCTATTACAATTACACCTCACTTCTGGGCTTACTGCTGTACTCCAATTCACATATTTATGTTATATCATGGGTTATGGTACATATGACTGTATACTGATTCCTTTCACAGGTACAGTTTGGTTATACTATGGTGAGGACTTGTTTGCTGCTACCTCATTCTTCTGTATTTCTGTGATGGCTTGGTGGATAACTACTGGGATGATGGTGTGTACGATCCTGGGTTCGAGACCTGCATGGCTGTTTATTTTGTTGATGGGCAGAACAAGGGCTGTTGGATATAGAGTGATTAAGGCACTTTTGAGCAGTTGTAAGTGGGTTTGCATGATGGTAAGCACTGCTAACCTGCTGTTACATCTGCTTACACAGTGTTAGCTTTAGAATTGCTTAACCAATGCGGGCATTGCTTACAGCCACACAAACGGGCTAAAGCCCACTTACTAGTGCTTAAATATGCTTGCTACTGCTTATTTGTGCTTACACCTGCTTACTAGTGCCTTATTCATTATGGCACTGACACCTCACATGTGCATTTACTGCGGTACTCCAGTTCTTAAATATATGTTATTTAATGAGTTATGCAACATAAATATTACTCATAACGTGCTTTGTTATGGAATCTGCTACAGTGGGACTCGAACCAGGAATGCCTGTTCATAAAGTGAATGCTTTGCCTACTAGACTATTGCTCTACTGCGTTATTTACATATATCTTCCTTCTTATCCTCTTTAGCCATTTAAGCTGCATTAACCGTAGCTAAGCAATGGGCACACTGGCGCACCTGTGGTTAGCTGTAATTGGATTTAAAAAAAAAAAAAGTGTTTCTTCATTTTATTTATACATTCTGTTGCTGTTATACACAAGGGGGACTGTTGCTGGGGATATGTGGTCACCTGTGAGTGGTCTCTCTCATTGCATACCTCTTTCTGCTGTTCTACATTGCGGGGGGTGTTTATTCTGAGAGCTCTGCTCTCAGACACACTCCCTGCATTCTTACATGCTCTGTGTAAGGCTAGGAGCTCAGGCAGTGTGCCTCTTTAATATGTATGGTGCGCTGACATCCTGCTCCTAAACAGTCTCTTCCATGCAGGACTAAGCTAGTCCTGCACAGGAGATTAGTAAATCCGGAGGATTGTATTAACAGCTCCTTTTCACAGCAATTGTTAGCACCACACCTGGGGTTCTTCCTGAATTCCAAGGATACTCTCACATACATAAAAACAATATATTATGTATGTGTATATATATATATATATATATATATATATATATATATATATATACACACACACACTGGAACACTTTATAATCCTGAAATTCTGAAATATTGAATTTCAGGATCCTGAGATTATAAAGTCAAAAGCTCAAAACTCCGAAACCAGAAGCACGGATTTCTAAATCCCGAAGTTTGGAGTTGTTGAAGTAGCGCTTCTGGTGTTGTGGTGTGTGAATGGATAGGTGGAATTTCAGTTAAGTATTTATTTTTAAGGATTTTAGTTAGGGGCTTTAGTGTGTGTCAGTGTGTTTGTTGTGACTGTGACATGTGTGTGCAAGGGGAATATATGTGTCTGGTGGTGTTTTTGTGTGTTTGTCTGTGTCTTTGCCTGGAGTTAGTATATTTAAGTAAGGGGGGTGTGCAGGGGGGCAAGCCCCCCCCCCGCTTGCATGTAGTGAAGGTTTGTGTGTTTGTGTGTGTGTGTGTGTGTGTGTGTGTGTGTGTGTGTGTGTGTGCGTGGTGTATGGTTAGTGTAGGATTCGCAATTTTCAAATTTGCACTTCTGCGGTTTCGGGATTGTAAGGTTTTGGCTTTATGATTTTTCTGAAAGTCAATATTTAAGGATTTTGGGATTATAAAGTGAACCCATACACGCACACACACACACACACACACACACACACACACACACACACACACACACACACACACACACACACACACACACACACACACACGATTTTAAAATTTGCACTTCTGGGGTTTCAGGATTGTAAGGTTTTGGCTTTATGATCTTGAAATTCTGAAATTCAATATTTCAGGATTTTGGGATTATAAAGTGAACCCATACATGCACACACACACACACACACACACACACACACACACACACACACACACACACACACACACACACACACACAGCAAATGTTCATATTGCAGCACTGTAGTCAATGCTGGCAAATGAAAAACATAATTATGGGAAAACAGCATGCCTCTCATCCTGCTAGTACACAGAAATTTGGACAAAGGTTCAAAAACACGGACAGGTTTCAAATATTGCTCATAAATTTAGAAAATTGCTAGAATAATATATAGTGCCTACTGCTTACACATTGGTATGCATTTTCTGGAGGATATGAAGTCTGCAACTCAAATGTTTCTCATTATTTAGAGACTTTAATTCTCACTGATTTTCCAGAGAAATGCAAATTTTATGAGGAAAAGACTAAAAATGTATGAGGCAAAAATCGGAACATTCTACAAAAATCTGGACAATTGGGAAGTAGTTTACCGATTCAAAATAAAACCAATAGCAACATGAAAAAATATTTTTTTTCCTGAATCAGTTAATCAAAACTCGAACACTGACTTCGTACTTACTTTATCAGAATAGTGATATTGTAAGGGAATGTTTTTTTTTTTTTTTTTTTTTTTTGAGGTAAGGTGTAGACATGGACATGGGACAAGAGCAAGTTTAGGATTAGGGTTAGCAAATATTAACAAGAAAGTGTGGGGGAATTCTACCTATATCTATCTGTATCTGTCTAATTATGTATTCATTTCAGTGTTATTCAGGTTATTGAAAGACAACTAGGTTGAAAATTATCAGAGTATATTACATTAATTGAGTCACAAAACATGTAAGCATAGTTTGTCAAGCTACTTGAGTTCCTGTGGTAGTGTTATAAGTTGGTGTGAAGGTATGTATTTGGCATGGATGAGGGATAATTTTTCTTTTCTTCTTTTGTGGACAGAGATACGTTTCTTCTACTAGCAGTTAGTATGGAAGACTAAAACTACGATTTAATAACTTGCTTACTGTTCTCTGCAGCTTTAAAACACTAGTATCCATACCAGTTCTACCCTACATCCTTAGGGGTAAATATCAAATGTCCCATCCACTGGAATCTCCTTGTAGTTACAGGAAACATAATGCAGTAAACCCTTTGCTAGAAATATCATGCTGTAAGGTAAATTAAGTGCATTGCTCTTCTACTGTTTAATAATTTATGCCTCATAGGTATTAAGGCATTAATTGTTTGGGAGAGAATTTCTTTTAGACCATTTGGGGAATGATTATCCTGGTCAGACAGAACTGCACTCAAGATAAAAGTGTGAATATACACATTAACATTATATGTCATAAGACATACAATCCAAAGAGAGGGATCAAACGGTTTCGCTTTAATGCAAACGATCTTTGCAGGAAAACTACTGAACCCCAGGCATGGTTATTGGCCATACTGAAGACCTTATCTCAGACACAGCTGATATATAAACGCATACTCATAACACAGTATCCACATATAGATGTATCATCCTGCAAAATACCAGAACCTAATGCAGTTTTAGTTTCTGATTTTTTGATACTCACAAAAAAATGACCTGCATGCAGCCTCTTTTTTTTTAGAGAGAGGTAATTTCTTAAAACTTCATAAGGGTGGCTAAACAGATTATCTCCACTTAATAAGGAGCTGAATCACTGAGTGTCTGATTCATTGAGTTTTCCTTCTACAGAAGTGATGCATCTCATAGTTTCTGCCAGTCCACTGACCCATAATTGTATGGGGACTTTAACCCAAATTAAAAAAAAAAAACTAACATAAACATTCTGTGGTGTTGCACTACTTCAGGAAAAAAAGAAGCTAGCTTGACAAGTCAGAGTTTTGATGAAGTGGCTCCTCTCTATTAGAAGGACTGCTTCCAAATAAAAGTATCACCTCAGTTTGCATCTGCTTAAAGCCAAAGAAAGCATACCATCTACTGAGCCATATCTTTTTTGATGGTGAGAGCAAAATATTGAAATGGATGTGTCATCTACTGGGTTTTAATTACCTTGGCAAATTATCCATTAGTGTGTAATGACTATATAGCACTGGATTGTTGTCAGTAAATACTGCCTACTGCTTGAGTGAATAATATAACAGATACTGGTAGTAGAATGGACAAGATTTTAACCAAAATGCCAGAAAAAAATTCCTTATCCACTAATTCAGTATCGTGTCCTG
This sequence comes from Protopterus annectens, assembly GCF_019279795.1. NCBI lineage: Eukaryota > Metazoa > Chordata > Ceratodontiformes > Protopteridae > Protopterus > Protopterus annectens. The sequence goes on from NC_056743.1 coordinate 1,653,230,727, forward strand.
GAGACATGCAGCCACTCTAATTCTGCAATGCTGTTAATAAAAAAGTGTGCAAATCCTTTAAAAAAACTATCCATTGAAAATCATGCTAAATCAGGGCTGTCTAACCTTTTGGCTTCCTGGGGCCGCATTGAGTGAACAGAAATTGTCTTGGGGCTGCATATAAAATATATCATATAGTTAACTCTTTCGCTGCCGTGTGCGACGACTGTACTGTAGGTGCATTTGAACAATGAATAAATGTAATAAATGCCTAATATTTGCCTTAAAATTCTAATTCATAATCTAACAGTTAACTCTAACATCTTAATTAATTTTTTTTTTTTTTTTTTACAAATAAACAGGTAATCCATTTTTATGAGATCGTACCTCTTAATGTTGCTGGTTTCTTAAAGATGTTTTATGGCACATAGGGAAGATGCTCTGACTGAAACACAGGCAGCTTAGGTAGATTAGCAGCCCAAGTGCTGGAGGAGCCAATGATGTGGGAAGAGGAATGATGATGTTAAAGACTGCTCACTTTTTGGAGGGAGGAAGATGCAGAATGTGAGAACATGTTCAAGGGCACACCCAGGACACAAGACCTGGTGGTGATGCTATAGCTATGATAACAGTCATCAATCAAGTTGCTAGATGGCTGGGCATAATGCAGGGCATATCATTACATGAGGAGGTGGCTCCCCATGGCACCCCTGTGCAGCCACCATGTGATGTACATCATACAAGTATACCGGGGTGAGTAGGAAGACCAAGAAAAAACTCAGCTGGACAATTATTGCAGCTGTGCATGCCCTGTCCACTGCTTAAACATGGATGTTACTAGGTCTTTGGGCTGAAAAACCTTCTCATTTGTAGGGACATGCTCATTGCAGAGGGGACAAATCCAAGGTAAGCTTCCAACATTGTGGGCATCATTAAGTACGTCAGAGGTATGGAAAATGCTGGGATCTAAAGTCAGCAGTAGATGCCCAAAAAATATCTAGATATAACAAAGATTTTTCATATTGCCATTCTTTGCAATCATGATGTCTGCTCTAAAATGCAGACCAGAGTGGTCAGTAAAACCCAAGAGATCTGCATTGGTATTTATTTGTCTGAGCACAGTAAAGAGTATCAGTGCCATTGTCACAAGAATATGACATGGAGACAATTATCTTTAAACCTCCAAATACTAACTGCTTTATGTTTGGCCATTTCTACTTCCTTACATAAATGGCTATATTTCCAAAAAGTTGACTATAGTCCCAGAACATTTTCAAGGCATGGTACTGGAATAATTATCTATAATAAAACTCATAGTCTGTGCTCTCAGTTCCAAAGGCAAAGGAAAAGTGCATCTTGAATTTTAATTATAAAACAAAATTAAATGACAATTTTTATACTACAGTATTCACTTCTTTTTACGCCCAATGTTACAGCAACACTAGGTATTTACGTCATTGTTAAGATTTTTTTTTAACTGAATGTTTTACAGAGGTATTCTAGCAATATCTTATTACCATACTGGCCTAGATATGATGCTGCCTAAAAATGTCAATATCCCTACGTCACTTTTCCTGGTATCATTATAAAATTATCAGGACAAATTAGAGAATATTCGACTTTATACAGACCACTGCATGAGCTAATAGACTCCAGAAAAACAGGCTGCATATTTTCAAATATGTAAATGTCTTCCTAAGCAAGTACAATAACCATATGCTATATTAAAATGACAGAAAAAATCATATAGTCTGAGGAACACCTATTATTTTAGATATGATTTCAGAAGACACTCTAACGATAGGATTCTGAGATATACTTAGTTGTCCACCTGAAAATTATGAAATGAATATGAAAAAATAGTAAACAGTGTGTATGTAGTAATATTAATGGTACCTAGTCATACAGGATCAAATTTCTGACTCTTGAAATTTTCTAACAAATTTCACAGGAAAATATGCCAGAACTCTCACTCCAGAATGTACATTCTGTTGGTGACTTCAAATACATGGACACATACACAATTGTACCTTCATGTAGTGTGGGTCACTGCTTGAGTCTAAATTTGGTAGGAGCAAGCATAACTCCACCAATATAAAACATCCTTAAGAAAAAAAGGCTTGTTTTTTATTTCTAAAGCAATATCATCATAAAATAGATATATTCTGATGTACTGCATTCCTCTGAGCAAAAGTCATACCACCAACAATAATGGAAACTGTTTATAATGCAGCAACTGGACTTTAAGCATGACAAATAATCCATATGTCAAACCGTTTGATATATTAACAACATTTTTAGGTAATTATAACATGATGTTCGGAGAAAAAATACAGCCATCTACACTTAAAGACTTAATTAGCTGATTGCCACCCATTTGTTCCCCACTCTTTTGTGAGCTCGGAGGAGATACCAGACAGTCTTCAAAAACCAGTACAGTTGACAGGTAGGTTAATTCAGTACAACACTGTCTGTCTTTCTCTCTCATACATACACACACACACACACACACACACACACACACACACACACACACACACACACACACACACACACACACACACACACACACACACACACACACACAAACCCACACTCACGCACACACACACACACACACACACACACACACACACACACACACACACACACACACACACACACACACTTCTTCTACTTACACACACACATACATTTTGCTTTCATGCATGCACTCACTCACTCACTCACTCATTCCGCACTTACCTGTTAATAGAGATAGGTGCTGTCCCTTTCAAAGGCAACAATGGCAAATCTGTACACGAATCCCTCTTCAGTGTGAACACACATACACACACTGATTCCTCAGCATGAAATAACACAGCGGCGTAAATACACAGATCCTACTTCGGTGTGAAAAAACAAAACAGAAAGGGTGCTTTGGCACATGCGCACACCAGCATTGTGGTTACAGGTCACTGTTGCAAAAAGCAAATGAAAAAAGTGTTTTGGCACATGCATACAAACAGTAAAAGGTCATGGGCTGCATGGAAAAGCTCTGAGGGCCGCATACTGCCCGCACATCGCAGGTTGGACACGTCTGTTCTAAATGATATTAGTATGTAAAGTGATCTATTATATATAGCCCTATAGTGCTGGGTCAAGCCAGAGAACTAGTTTCAAACCTAGTACAATATCTGTTGACTAGGTATGCCCTCATATTACATAGCAGAGCAAAAGATAGTATGCTGCACTGATTAAATTGCACAATCTGGAAGCTGATGTCAGATAGGGATGTTGCCTGTAGAATGTATAAATCCAGAGGTGGTGGTTCCTTACAGAAATACTAGCAAACACATGTACAACCTATATCAAAAGCAAATAAGGCTGGAAAAGCAGGGCTACTATAAAATGTTCAAATGAATAACCTCTCTGATCACTCCAAATTCTGGAGACACATAGAAAATACACCTGATATGAGTAGCAGTACTATCTTTAACCTTTTTTTTCCTGCAGTGCACATCAGAAAACTGCTATTGCCTTGCATACACACTTCTCTCTAAAAGGAAAACATATGCTTGCATTTGATAAACCAGCTGTTGCACACTTTTGTTTTTAATGTACCACAATCACTGTAATATAGTGGCTTCTATCAACATGCAAAAGAAAGGTAGATCACCATCTGCTGCTTTTATCCCACCTGTGTGTGCTAGATCTATTAGACCTTACATGACTTATCCACTTACTCATCTGGTAAAGAATAACATTATAAGAAGTAAGGTTATTGATGCCAGAAAGAAAAGTAGAGTCATGTCTTTCCTGAAAGCTGCTGACAACTGAATCTCTGAAAATTACAGGTCAAGAAGTCTAGAGAGCCATATGACTCTGCAATGCTGGTCCCAATATTTTAAATGGTTACCAAAACTCACTGCCATTAGTAAACAGTTGCAAAGTTTAGATTATGTGCTGTAAAGAGCATAATACTATATACTGATACAGAAGTGCAAAGCTCTATTTTGTCCCATTAGACAGTTTTGTATTTATTTCATTTATTTATTTATGCTTTTGTTGACTGGAGAAGTACCAATAGGCCAGTGGCATCTTTTCAGGATTGACCTGAGGTTGTATTTATACTGAATTGGAGAAATTTATCCAGGGCACTAGGAAGATTCCACCACTCTTTTTCAATAAGTGCAGTGGGATCTTTTACATCAACCTGAGCTACTACCAGCTAAAGCAGACGTGACCTCATTTTAATGTCTCATCCAAATGGCAACATACTCAGGAGTGCAGCACCCCCTCCGTCCCCCTTCTGTTGCACATCAGTGCCAGTAATGGAAAATTATTCGAAGTACCTGGTATGAGAAAAGAACTGACTGTTAATGAAAAGTATGGAGCCACTGTAAAATGTATTTACTCCTGGACTTAATAACTGTGTGGAAAGGTGAAAACTACAGCATATTCTATTCTCAGCCATTATCTAGTCATGGACTATACAGGCCTGCTTGGACTACATAACTACAACCAACTCTGCTTGAATCATTAGAATGAGTTGAGTACAGCTATGTTGTCCACACATTTGAGGTAAACAGCTGTGCAGACTGTATTCTCATGTGTTACAGCAGCAAAGGGAACACAAAGGAGAAGGTTGATGTGACAGATAATAATAGAAGTATGAAAGACACTAAGTTAGGAAGAGGCCTACAGAGGTAAGTCCACACTGTAAGACAATAGTGATAACAGGATTGAATGGAGTAATGTAAACAGTTCTCGGAGAAACTGATTCCCTGAAATGGGATGCTGTTTAGGGGCACAGACTAAAAACTATGGAGATATCCCGAGACATTAGACCATAGAGCAAGACTAGTGACAGAAGCTACAGGAGCATTGTTATCTGAGTAAAACTGGTAACTCATTTGGAAGATGGACATAATCAGGTACAAGATAACTAATGAAAGCTGAGAGAAGTTGGGGAAAGGTTTGCATTTGTAGAGCATGACGTTTTCTTGTCTTAAGTTTCCGCCTCTCTCTCTCTTCATCTCTCACACTTAACCAGTGAGAAATTGGAGTACTGATTGATTAATGTGATGCAGGAGAGGTTGAAGACTGACTGTTGTTGATTGTTTAATGAGTCCTATTTTAGTAAAGGAGTATAAGATACCTGGTAAAATCTATATAGAGTTTGAAGATGTTTTTTCAGGCTGTAGTAAAAGAAGGAAAAGGCATTGTCCACAAAGGCTGCTGAAGATGGACTGCTCTCAAATTACTGCTGTCCCAAAGGAAAAACCTTTTGAATGGGTAATACCGGGCAGTAATTTAACTAATACATATAATCTTATCAGGCATGATGGAGCTTATTTCTTTATATTATAATGTACTTTCTTCTACATGATTAGTTATGACAACTTTTCTGAGTTTCAAGTGGTTTGAAGCTGTTTTGATAAAAGTTCTTTCAATGCTATGCTCATCTTAATTAAAATTTGCAGTACAGGACACCGAGTCTGTGTCTGGCAATTGGATATAACTAGTGAAAGGCCCCCACTAAGGGAAGCCAGGAGATTGTTGGTAGCTGTTATTTTCTGTTATGACACAAGTTTTTATTATGTTGCATTATTTTATAACTGTGTTATATGAATAATGCATCCTTATAAATGTAAAGTCACCAAATCATACAATGCTGTAGCTAGGGCAGGGTGAAGGGAGCAGCTGCTATGGGTGCAAGCTGTTAGTGTGCACTATTGGTACTGTAGAATAAGCATATATCAGCCCCAGCAAGATGGAAGTGTAGCATCAATAGTCATTTAAGCAGCTGTGATTGAGATAATGACTGCTTAAATTATATGCTGAAGTGAGTATGTGTCTGCGTTAATCAATTTGTAAGGGAGCTCATTGCTACAGTGTCTGAAAGTGAGTTTATGCAATGAAAAACTTTTGATGTTGAAGCTTAAAAGCTTTTTCATTGGCTGCACAGAGATCAATTTTTTTCTTCAGCTCTTTGTTGAAGATGTTTCCAGAACTTTTTTTTTTTAATTTAAAAAAATCAAACTCTGGTGGGGGAGCTCTGCAACAATAAAGTGCTGCTTTAAGATTCTAGGCTCTAAGTAAGGTGCATAGTTTGTATTATATTAATAGTTAAACCTTGGCTAGGAGACCTGTGGCTAGGTCAGCTGACACCGTAGCGAATCACCCAAGCACCTCCCAAGCAGAGTTGAGATAAAGAAAGAAAACTGAATATTCAGGAGATGAAATTCCTGCTATAGTTACAAATGCATTCAGTCAGTAAGCAAATCATTTAAACAGCACTGATAATATATTTGTGCACAGAAATGCAAGGAAGATGTGACTGGGGCGGGGAGGAGTACAGCAGTTTTTACATAAGATTATAAGGAAGGGAAGGTGATAGAAAAGACTGGTTCCTTTAAGAAAAGAAAAGTGGGGCTCTGATAGATTTATGCATATATTTTCCATAAGAAAAGGGGTTCTGGAGACATTGGATAATCTGTTTCAGATTTATAATGAGACAAAAAGGATAAAGTCATACGACTTTCAATATGGGAGGCTATAGTGGAAGAATGGCTTAAAGGGGGAGGGGATCTTAAAGGCCTGGCACAGTTGTTGATATTTAGTCTCTGTAAAAAACAGTCAACACTGAGGATGGAAAATTTCTTTCCATGCACTGTAAGTCCAAGTAGGTTGTGTCAGTGGCATTCTTAACTGAAAATTGGCACTTACTGGTAGACTTTGAGGAGTCTCAGTGGACATGGAAAGGGCAGAACAGGCAAAATTTTATTTAGGGAAAAAAATACTTATCTGTACAAAATTGGGGCAATTAGCTTCCATGTTCTTAATGAAATAGTATGGACTGGGTCTTTGTGAGAGGATTAATGTCACTTTGTGACTTGCTGTGTATTGAAAGTGTAGTGAAAGTGGTGGGAGTATCAGGTAGAGAATTGGGTAAGAGGATTGCCTGAGTTCAGAGGTTGAGTGGACTTCTAAGGGGCCAGTAGCACTTGGAAGTGGCAGCAGTTTTAAGGTTATTTTCTGATGACAATATGCTGTTGCTAACTAATTTGGACAGGACACTGGGTGGAGTCTTGAACCCCCCCCCAATTGCTAACCTACTCACATGCATTGGATCTACCTGACCCAACATAGTGTTCCCCGGACTCAGTCAAAACCATGTTCAGTGCCACTGAGGAGGCTGAAGATGTTACCATGGTTGGAGATCTTGCTGCTGGGTAATGTGTCATGTCCCCCACCATTCTTTCATGCATATTCAACCTCCCTCACTAAGAAATATGATGCTTACAGCATGCAGCTCATGAGGCTAATAACACTGCTATCACAGCAAATCTAGACTGTCTTCTGTCCCCAGGATGGGCAAGCTCATATCTGCCCCTCATGCCTATCCTCCACCATGACACCTCTGCAACACCCATGCTACTAACTGAGAATGGCTTGCTGGGGAGTACTGAGGCTTTATCCCTCTGTGCCATCGGGCCCCTTTAGTCTTAAGCATTTTTGTGAAATATGGCAAGTAGTTAGCATTAAAGTTTCATTTAATAAATTATTGGATCTTACATCAAGGAACTGGATCAGGGATGACATAGTTTTCTAAAGACAGTAGATGAAGAAAAGTATTCAATTATGACAGTCGACCATGTAAGGATATTAAAGGCAAAAGTTGGGAAGAATTAAGGGAGAAAGCTGGAGGGATTTTGGAGAGACGGAATATTAGGGTGGGCCTGCCGAGTGTCAGGACAGAGATGCTATTGATAATGGTAAGGCATTTGATGTTGAATGTAATGAGTCATCTGTGAACAGAGCCCAGGGACAATTTAGTCAGTAATATACAGAGAATATGAAATAGATTTAGAAGCTCAGATAACAGCATGCAGGCAAGGAAAGGGTGTCTGAAGTCTTACTGACAGAATGAAGTTGGGAAATACCAGACTTCAGTAGGAATGTTGTATTGGCCAACATGAATAAGAGGCTGAGGGAGTATCAGACTGGAGTGTTGGGTGGTTTCTGTGATACAACAGAAGCAACCCATTAGAGAGGAAGGATGGGCCATATGGTAAGAGGAACTAAAAGCAACAAATAATGAAGTGAAACAATGAATAGGTTAGAAATCAGTCTTTAAAAGTTATGAAGGGTTTGAACAGTTAGGGAAGAGAAGGGTTGGTAATCACATGGAGAAGAGAATTCTTCAGCAATGAAGGGGTCTGAGAATGATGAAGTAGGGAGATGTATTTATAGGGAACAGTATACGAGTATTTATGACTTTTAGTAATCAGGGTCAATAATTTAGATAGGAAGGGGACTGCATTTGAATATGAAGGGGTTAAGCAATTGAAAGGTATGGTAGGTTAGATAGGGAAGTGACAATGATTGGAATGCAGAAAGGCTGGTACAGAAGAAGCCACGATAAGGACACAGTAAAGATAGGACTAGTAAGATTTAAAGACATTTAAGGGAATTCGATAGAAAGAGTTATGAGGAGGATGAGAAAAGAACAATGAAAGATGGAGTAGTGCAGGTGGGAGAGGAGATATAGGAAGGGTTATAGAAATGCATGCTAGAATCAGAATGGCTGGTCAACTGTGTGTCTTACACTGTAGATTATTTCTCAGGTAGTACAGTACCCTGGCGAGACTGAAGTTTGAGGAGAGGCAGGACTTAAACAATTGTTGGAAGTGTGCCATGTTTAGAATGGTGAATCTGTGCAAATAGCAGCATTAAAAGAAATTGGAGCATTATGGGAAGAGTGATTCAGCTGTGGAAGATAGTGTACCACAGATTGTTTGATGGTAATTAGTGGCCTTATATTTTTGGGTTGGAGAGTGAAGATGGCTAGTAGTGGGATTGGTTAAGTGTAAGGTAATAAAGCCCTGGATGGATGGATGGATGGATGGATGGATGGATGACAGATGCAGAGAAAGAACAAGCAATGATTGTAATGAGCTAGTAGACAAGTTATGGCAGCCGACAAAGATGTAGGGAAATTGTTCGGGCTATCAAAGTGAATGAGGGATGTTGTGGGTGTTCAGACGTAAGGTGGCTGAGCTGTTCTGAAGACATAGAAGGATAAAGCCTTGAATAGAACCCAGCTAACCCTGCTTCAATTAGCAGCTCTGGTGACTGATGAAGCAGCAGGGAGGGATGTAATGTGTGTCCATCCCAGGAACAGTTGTGCGTTCATTCCCTATGATGTCCTTAATAGTAGCAGGAGGACTGTGCATGGGATACATAGCCTAAAAGGTGTGGTTAAGATAGGAACATAGCTGAGCTTTTACTGAGATGGTGTGAAACACTGCACATTTTCATTGCATGCCTTCCTCTCACATTGTTAGTCAACAGAAGGGAGTATGGGGAACTAAGGAAGGCCTTAAAAAAAAAAAAAACTTCAGCAAAGTTTAGACAGCACCGATTCACAAAGATGGACTTAGACTCTTTGTCTGTCCCATTTGTGATTAAGGTTAAGTCCGTAAAATTGGAGTGAGCAGTAGGACCAGAAATGTACATAGGGCACTGGCAACAGCTGTTAGAATGAAGATGGGGAGCATACTATGATCAAAGGAAACGAAAAAAAAAGAAAAAGTAGTAGGGTGATGATGAGTCAATTATGTGTGGGTTAACTAATGTAAGAGTAATTTGGGTCTTATTTATGGTAAGGCTTTGTGGTATCACTAATTCAGCTCTTGAATGGATAAAAGTCAATAAAGCATGATAAAAGAATGATATAGATAGTGCAGGATGAAAACAATGGAATTTTCTAAGGCAAGCAGCTCATATGTAAGTGAGAATGATTGTTGAAGACGGAATAAGTTCTTTATGTTTTATATATTCCCGTTTACTTTATTAGAGCTTTTTGAGGTACAAGAATCAGGTCAAGTGGACTTCTGCTATGACCACCGTCCATGGGGGTGGTGAAGCAGGTTAATGTATGTACTATAACATGCAGTCCTAAGAATGTAATTCATTCTTCAAGGAAACAGACTTTTTTTTTTCTTTTTTAAGGGGCATTTAGGTATTAAATAGATATTGTACTGCTACAATATGGGTAATTCATTGTTAGATAGAAAACTTTCTCAACCATTTCCTGTCAACACAATCTAGAACCAAGAACATTAGCCCCATGAGTTCTGTTGAAATACTATGCTACTTCCTTCTTCTTTCGGCTTTTCCCGGTTAGGGGTCGCCACAGCGGATCATCTGTCTGCTCATGATTGGCAGTGGAGTTTTACGGTGTCGAGTTGCCAGCCCGGTGCCTAACCTTTCACAGGAGGCACACACACACACACACACACACACACACACACACACACACACACACACACACACACACACACACACACACACACTCACACCTAGGGCCAATTTAGAGTGTCCAATCCACCTACTGCATGTCTTTGGGATGTGGGAGGAAACCGGAGCTACTTCCTTATTAGCCTCCAATATAACCTGTCTGAACTTCTCCTTAATTCTTTTAATCTGGGACTCACTGCAGGATATATCCCTGATACCTAGAAGACTGCTACACAAGTTCCATTGTATAAGATAATTTGTACTACTGATCCAGGCAACTGCAGACTTACTAGCCTCACTAGTATTACATGCAAGGTTGCATAGTATATCATGGACCTTTTTGAACTGTATCTCTCTAAGCATCATGCCCAACTTTTGAGATCCTAGACTCTTGATTGAAAAAAAAAAAAAAAAAAAAACCCAAAACACAGGACTTAGTCTCTGAGTTAACAAGATACACTACCTGCCCTGTCTCTTACTTGCTCTCCTGTAGACTCATCTACAGTGAGCTATGGTCATACTGTCACGTAATGAAAGCCCATGCTCATCACCTTCAAAAAAACACATTGGCTCCTCAAATGTGCACACCAAGGACATTAATTTTCATCATAGATAAATAGAAATTATGTCAGTGGTAGGTCAAGGTCTTTAAATAATCTAATCAACACCTTTGGAATAAGTGTTCTTACACATCAAACAAAGCAATTACCTAGCCAGTTTAAAAAGCAATCTCAATGACTGAATGTTTGCATGGCTTTTCATAAATTCACGTTATAGCCTGTGCAGCACTCCATGAAATGCAGTGAACACAATTAAAGCATAACAAACCCAAGAGCTATATGCATACATTGAATTAGCTGGCTTGACTCCGATATTCGCAGATACTTGCCTTTTATCTGCCTATGAAACTATAAGAAGGGATAACATAACTGCTAACCATATTAGAATATAGTTGTTATATCTTTGGTAAGGGCCCTCTGCGGTAGGCCTCCAGTTTGGAGATGTTTTGTCTATTCAGAGAGATGCTGTATTTGTCATTCTTTTTATTTAAAATCATTGCTAAGGAATTCTTTGCTCACTGATCTGTGATTATACTAAAGGTTGAAATTTGCCTTTATCTCAGTAGAAAGGCATGAGTAACACTTTAGTTATGATGATGCTTACCTAAAATATCAGGTTTGTTTTGTAAAATAAAGGTTTGTAAGCAGTCAGACTTGCTACTGGTGTTCTGTGCACATTTGTATGCCCTTGTTGTTACGAGTTAACATTTAACTTTGTGTGGGATGCTCTAAAATGATTAGGTTATATGACTGCAAGGGTGTAAGGATTTCAGGAATGTGTCATAGGTATACCATAATTAGACCAGAGCACTGCTTGAATGTTAGACTGCAATTAGGGCTGAAAGTTTTTGAAATAACTAATCTGAGTGGTTTTAGGTACATGACTATGATAACTCTTTTAGAGAATCTGCGTAATGGTTTAAGTAGAGTGGTGTTCATCTCTCTTCTTATAATGAGCTGCTTTCTGAGTATGTATGGGTTAGTGTATCATTTTGATAACCGTACATGTATCTGTCTTGACACAAAGAGGATTTGAGCCGTGATTACTGTACCCACAAAATTGAAGTATAGAGTATAGCAGTCCACCATTCTTCGTATCAGGTTACAGTAGCATTATGGGCGTAAATATCGTTAGAGTGAGAAGCCTTAGGGAATGATATGTGGCAATTTCTTTATTTTTAAGAGAGCTGTGGGAGTAATGAACGTGTTAACAGAGGGTGAACTTGTTGATTTGTTAGGGGGAAGGAGAAGTCTTGCATTGTGTGGCAGGAGAGTAACATTGCTTCAAAAAAGTTTGCTTGCATTTTGGTGAGTGAGGAAAAGAAAACACCATCATCAATGACCAAGAAATTTATGGGGTAAGTTTGTGAAAAAATGTTAGTAAGACAGAGTTATTACTGAATGAACTTTGTTATTAATACAAAATAACTAAGAAGGGTGAGAAAAAAATAGTGCAGATACTGGAAGATATTTTACTTCTAAGTATCTGGGTTATATATGACAGGGGTGCTGCTTCAAGTCATTAGGCTTAGGGACAATGAATGCAAAATAAAACAATATTTATGGAGATTGTTCACGTAGTGGATTTTTCCCCTCATAGTCTTTTCAAATTTCAGAAACCATCCTGACTTTCTCAACTCAAATGTTGTGTGTAGCTTACATCAGCTGCTTGATCTTTGTTTACAGTAAGATCCAAAGTGCAGCTTGTCAAACATTTGAAAAGCTAACCATAATATGATAAAGTACTACAAGCATATTACAAAACTGAGGACAATATGAATTTGCCCACTACTATGAAAGAATGTCATAGCATGTGCACATACATCCACAAATATTATTTTTATTTGCCCTGACCATTTAGAGACTACAGTGGCAGCCTTTGTAACACAGTTTGTCTATTGTTATGTGATTTTATCTTAGGAAAATGCTCAACATTTAATATTGTGCAGTTTGCCTTGGCCACATCTGTGAAGTCTAAACATTTCCTTCATTGAAGGATTAATTATAGTAAGAACTATGCTTTGAAAGGAAGTGTTTCTGGACAAGCTGGTCTTGGCTGTCACTTACTTATTAACAGTTTTATTTAAGATGGTATTTCAAATGCTTCTATTCTATAAAAAAAATAAATAAATCGTTATGCTTGTGATTTGATGCAATAAGCAAAACATGCAGTGGTCTTAAAAAATAACTGTTTCTCAGAGCAAATAAGAAATAAAACAATCTTTTCCAGAAATACAACTGCATGTAATAAATGCCAGTAGTCATCAATACAAACTGAACTGGTATACAGTGCATTGTCTACAACATTGCTTTAATATTAGATACATGAAATATCACAAGGTCAGAATTACTGTATTGTATCCAGTCCAAAGCCTTCAGTCAGAATATTGAAAGAAACTAATCACAATAAATATGTAGTGCAGATGTTTAGATTCAAACAAGACAACTGAGCATGGCGCAGGTGTTGTAGAGATTCAAAGTGACCTGCCTAATCCCACTTCTAGCCATATCTGAAATCCTTGGAAAACAGTTTCAAGCTGTGAGAAAATGCATGCATCATTGCTAGCATAATATACGCTGTATTCAGACAAAATGCATCGCACATTAATGCCTATAATCTTGTTTTACTGATTCTTACATTGACTTGTCAAATATGTATTTTTTTATTTCCCTGATAAAGAGTATCTTTTTTGTTCTACAGCGTAACAGAGTTTTTTTATTTTTTGTATTTTACAGTTACTCTTTTTATTTTCAGCAGAGCTGTGTGAGGGGTGAGAGAGAAGCAAAAAACAGAGTTTATCCCCTGTAATCCATGCCGTCAGGGAGTTAGCTTACCCAAGCCACACTGTGTTTAAAAATAATCCCTCAAATATTGTGCAGAAAAGAGAAGCTGATGAATCTTGCTGCAGCTTGGAAATTTGTTTGGGATGTGCTGCAAAGGAATGAGTTGGGCCACAGTTATTATTGCTAAAGTCAGTTCTGGAATTAAATAAGGTTTTGAAATGTGACCTCATACTCACAGTGGACTTTGCTGTTCTGTGAGATACTTCTTTAGATTCTATGCAGCTGCACTGAAAATATTTGCTGCCTACTTAAGATTTTATATTCTATTTCCTTAGAGTTTTCATCTCATCTTCCCAGACACTTATTTTACACTGCTCAGCTTTCTGCTTTGTGATTTACTGTGAATAGTTTATTCCTCTGTTCTGGATGATGTAAAAATGACTGGACCACTATTTCTGTGACTAAGTAACACTGTTTCTAGTACTAATTCACTGAATTGTGTATCTTTCCCTTTGTGGACTTGGACGGTTTAGTATTTTTACTGTTATGCTAATTCACCAAACACCATTGAGGGCTAAAGACAAAAACTCCTGTGAGATAACTCCCGTGAAATATAACACAGATAAAATATACAGTATTATACAACAACCCCCCCCCCCCCATTAATATTCCAAAACGTGCACGCTGGGTTGTAAATCAGACTTATACTAATGGAGAAAGGTCCGGTCGCCTGGACTTTTTCCATTAGTATGTCTTTTTTTTCTTACAGCAATGGAGAAAGCAAGATCTACCTTACTTTTTAGAAAGTGTCTCGCTATGTTAAAGGAGTTTAGCATAGTGAGGCAGCTTTAAAAAAAGCAACGGAACTTTCTCTGCTGTTTTTTTTAAAGCGGTCTCGCTATGTTAAACTCCTTTAACATAGCGAGACACTTTGTAAAAAGCAACAGAGATCTTGCTTTCTTCTTTGCTTCCACCCACAGCTCTGATGTACTGCATAAGCATACGCATGCGCAGTACATCAGAAGTGCCACAGAATACCGGACAGCTGCGGATGGGCAGCAAGGAGGCATTATACAATGCCATTATTTAAGAAAACTAAGTATTATAATGTCATTGTATAATAGCAATAACCCATGTCTGGGTGTGGTTAATGCTGGATTTACCCACGGTTGTATTTGTTTGGCCACTCGGGCTTCGCCCTTGTGACCAAACCACACCAACCGTGAGTAAATCCAGCATTATCCACACCCAGGCGTGGGTTATTGCTTAATTATTTGAGATAGTAAATCATTTTTAATAACAATAAAGTGATTAACATACAAGAGTTGGTTAGAAAATAAGATGCACAATTGCAGGATGTCACAATATTTGAAGCAGATTTTGCATGCAGGTATAGCTTTTGTATGTAGAAGTCAGCTTTCAAAGGTGGGTTAACAATGCGTTTTCCAAACAGGAACCTGATATAATGATGCAGTGTCCTAACTTAATAGCAAATATATAAAGGTTTCAAAGAATTTCTATAATATACACAACATTTGCATATATTTGAAGATAAATCTCAAAGAGAAAGAAAATTTTAGGTAATGCATAATGCATGAGAATGAAAAAAACAGAGCAATGTTTCTAGGATAATTCTGTTTTGGAAGTTCAGGAGTCAATAATGTTCGATTCAAACAAATTGTTGCCTTGCACCAAAGTCTCACCTCCAACAAAAGCCAAATGCAACAAGTAAAAATATATAGCAGGAAACACCAAGCCGAGACTTACTGATAAGGTATTTATTAAAACAATAAAAGCATGTAAAAGTGCACCATAAGTGCTTTCAAGAAAAAATGCCCTTCAGCAGATGATACATAACAGATAAAACAGTCAATTTAAACCACAACACTACCAATCAGAGACTAGTATTTTACCCTCCTTTTTCTTAGTATGGGTTTTAAAGGGATGACGGCATTCAAGCCAGGGGGTTTATAAGCCCCAAGCTTTATTATCCCTTTAGTTTCATTGCATTCAGTTTCATTAACCATATCACACATCTGTCATGTTTATTAACTATCTGTAGCACCATAAACAGGAATGAATGCCCAATATTCAGCTCTATATGTTGAGGCAGTGCATTGTGTGCAATCCTATGTTTAATAACAAAAGCATGCTTAAGTATTCTATTCTTTAACATGCAACTGGTTTTACCAACATAGTATGAATCGCACCTTTGACACATAGCTAAATATATAACATTTTTTGTTCTACAGTCAGCATAACATTTCAAAAACTATGCTTGTCCTGTTCTTGAATGCATAAACAAATTATCTTGTATAATATAACAACAAGCTTTACATCGTTGACAGGGAAAAGTTCCCACCATCCTTGTCATCATTATTTTCTGAGTATTATTCCTTAGCTCATGACATGGCATATCCTTTACATTTTTGTTTTTCCAGAATGTAAATCTTGGTTGTGCACCTACCATATTGGCTATCTTGGGGTCTGTGTGTAGCACCTTTCAGTTCTGTCTAATGATATCACAAATGCCACCCACATCACTACTGTATGTGAGGACTAGATGCCCCTGTTCACTATTTATTGTACTATCACCATACCCTCCTATCCTCCTACTTGAATTCCCAGTGAACGAAGGTTTGGCCATACTACATCTCTTAATTTTACTCTCAATAATGATTTTACTCAGTTGTTGTTGTTTATAACCTCTCTCCTTTAAGTTACATTGTAAATTTTCTACTTCCTGATCAAATTTTGCTTCATTGCTATAGAGCCAAGAAATTATGCTGACTTGGCCCTTCAGAATGTTATTAAAAGTATGCCTGGGGTACATGCTGTCAAATGATAGCAAACTGTTTGCCAGCACATCTTTCTATAATGAATAGTCTCTATATGGCCTTCTGTGTTCTTCATTAAACGAACATCAAAAAAATCTATCTCAGATGCTGAGTTGTTAAAAGAAAACCTAAAAAAATTCTGTGCTTTTCTCTAAATATTGTAAAAAAGATGTTAACTCTGCTTCAGCGCCCTTCCATAAGAAAAACACATCATCTACAAAACGGGCATAAGAACCTAGTTTATCCTTCCATAAATGTTGTATAGTGAATATAACATTGTCTTCCCAATGGGCTAAAACAAGATTTGCATAGGAATTTGCAGAGGGTGTGCCCATGGCAACACCCTGTTTCTGTTTCTAATAATTCCCTTGACATAGAAAGATGTTATACTCTAATACTAAGCCCAGCAATTCACATATCCTCTGATTTGCATCATCAACATGTGCCTTGTTCAATAATATGTTCTCTATTGCTTGTATCCCATACTTATTATCAATGACTGTAAAGAAATTTTTCACATCTAATGTAACAAACACATAACTTGTGTCATCTGTTTCTCCCAGATAACTAGATAGTGTAGTCAAAAACTGTGCAGTACCTTTTAATACCCTGGGATAAAGTTCTAAGACAGGTCTCAAGGCACATTCAACCCAGATTGATATATTCTCCGTCACCCACCCTCTTCCCGATACTATCGGTCTCAGGGGTGGGTTGGATGCGTATTTTTGGAAGTGCTTTAAATACCGGAATTATTGGGAGTTCAATAAAGAGAAACTTGAACGTAGAATCATCCAACAAACCATTTTTCTTCAAATTAGTCAAAGTAATCTTTACCTTCTCAATGGTTCTATTAAGCATAACAGGTGAAAGCAAATTAAAAATGGTCTCATCTTGTAATAAACATGTTAATTTATCACAATAATACTGTTTATTCAACACTACAATGGTCCCCCCTTTGTCTGCTGATTCAATGACAATTCTCTCATCTTGACATAGCTGCTCCAAAGCTAAGCGTTGTTCCTTTGTTAAATTACGAAATCTATGCCTTCTTTTATCATTTAAATAACTTTCTATCTCTTGTTGACATACCTTAACAAAGGTGGCCATTGTCAGATGCATAATGGGCATGCAATCGCTTGGTTTTCTCAACTCTCTTATTAAACTTTGTTTGGAGGGTGGCCTAATGGTTAAGGTGTTTGCCTTCCAAACACAAAGTGCAGGGTTTGAGTCTCACAAGGGATAATTGGCTAGGCTTAAAATGGCCCACAAGGACAGTTAGCTTAGTACTATTCTATGCTTTCAACAAGCATTTGTTTTAACAAAAAAGTTCTAGCAAAGTACATAATATCTAATGTAACCTGACTAAAATCAGTCATCGCATCAGGAACAAAGGTCAAACCTTTGTTCAACACATAATATTGTTCATTAGAAAGTTCAATATCTGATAAATTGCAAACGATATT
Organism: Protopterus annectens; assembly: GCF_019279795.1. Classification (NCBI taxonomy): domain Eukaryota; kingdom Metazoa; phylum Chordata; order Ceratodontiformes; family Protopteridae; genus Protopterus; species Protopterus annectens. The sequence continues at coordinate 1,653,248,637 of NC_056743.1, forward strand.
ATTATTACCCACAGTCATTGTGAGACTCTTTGTCTCTTCTGTTCTCGTTGATAGGAAATACTCCGTTTCCGAAGGTTCTTTTTCCTCATTGGAACTAGTAGCATGGGAAAAGTTTTAGTTTGAAATCCAGATACAGTCTTGGGTCTAGCGCCCAATGCTGGGAAGCCATCCTCAGCATTCACTACCATGCTACTCGCTTGCATGGACCCTTCTGACCCGACATGATTCATTCCACTGGATAAAGTAATTTCTTTATTATTAGATGATTCTCTCAGCTCTGTGACAACCAGAGTATCACCAGAAACCATGTTACAATTATTTACAGCTTCTAAAGGTCTAAATACTTAAGCATGCTTTTGATATTAAACTTAAGATTGCGCACAATACACTGTCTCAACATATCAAGCTGAATATTGGGCATTCATTCCTGTTTATGGTGCTACTGATTGTTAATAAACATGACAGAGGTGGTGATATGGTTAATGAGACTGAATGCAATGAAACTAAATGGATAATAAAGCTTGGGGCTTATAAACCCCCTGGCTTGAATGCTGTTATCCCTTTAAAACCCATACTAAGAAAAAGGAGGGTAAAATACTAGTCTCTGATTGGTAGTGCTGTGGTTTAAATTGACTGTTTTATCTCTTATGTATTACCTGATGAAGGGCATTTTTGCTTGAAAGTGCTTATGGTGCACTTTTACATGATTTTATTGTTTTAATAAATACTTTATCAGTAAGTCTCGGCTTGGTGTCTCCTGCTATATATTTTTACTTGTTGCATTTGGCTTTTGTTGGCGGTGAAACTTTGATGCAAGGCAACAATTTTGTTTGAACTGGATCTTCTGTTTGTGTAACCTTGCACACATGGCAGAGCAGAGAAGAGATGATATTGAACTAGCATACCATCCACATCGATGTTTGAATCCTCCAGTCATGGAAGCTATGAGGGGAAACCTGCTTATGACTATGAATCCACTTTTAAACATGGATATACGACATCTGGCTTCTGCAACTCCAGAATTGGATTGCAACACTGTAGGTGAGTCAGAGTTCCAGGATTTATCATGAAATTTCAAAAAAGTACTATGAGGTTAAAGCACCTACAGTGGCAAAGATTTAATTTAGAGGCCTATATAAAGCACAGTATTGTGCCAAAAGGTCTCCGAGTACTCTGTATGCTGACTCAAAGGGAGTTCTACCCTGATCTCCTTGCTCGATGGCAAGAGATTAATTTACAAACGAGTGTTGCATATATGAAATTGCTGCTAGACTACTTCTTACCAGAAGAGAATAAACTTATAAATAATGTGAAATCTATAAAAAAGGACATTGAGCTCCATTTTAAGGAGGAACATCATGTAGACAGTTTAACCAATATAATATTTGCTGCATCCTCCTATGATATGAGATTACAATGAATTAAAGTTAAAAAACTAGTTTGTGATTTCAATGACTTTACAGGGGGTCATATCTTTACTTGGCCATGAGATGCACCCATGGCACAAGAAAGGACTAAATCTGTAAATGATGTAAGGGAACCAGCCCCCAGTCAACAACAAGAAAAAGAATTGAACAATGAACGACCATTAGAAGCCGTGAATAATTGTAGCATGATTTCTGGTGATACTCTGGTTGCCACGGAGCTGAGAATCACCTAATAATAATGAAATGACTTTGTCCAATGGAATGGATCATGTAGGGTCACAAAGGTCCATGCAAGCGAGTAGCATGGTAGCGAACACAGAGGATGGCTTCGCAGTGTTGGGCGCTAGACTCAAGAATGTATCTGGATTTCAAAGTAAAACATTTCCTATGCCACCAGTTCCGGTGAGGAAAAAGAACCCTCAGAAATGGAGTATTTCCTATCAACAAGAACAGAAGAGACGAAGAGTCTCACAATGACTGTGGATAATAATAATATTGTTTGCAATTTGTCAGATGCTGAACTTTCTAATAAACAATATTATGTGTTGAATAAAGGTTTGACCTTTGTTCCTGATGCAATGACTGATTTTAGTCGGGTTATATTAGATATTATGTACTTTGCTAGAACTGTTTTGTTAAAACAAATGTTTGCTGATAGCACACAAAGTTTAATAAGAGAGTTGAGAAAACCAAGTGATTTTATGCCCATTATACATCCAACAATGGCCACCTTTGTTAAGGTATGTCAACAAGTAATAGAAAGTTATTTAAATGATAAAAGAAGGCATAGATTTCGTAATTTAACAAAGGAACAATGCTTAGCTTTGGAGCAGCTATGTCAAGATGAGAGAATTGTCATTGAATCAGCAGACAAAGGGGGGACCATTGTAGTGTTGAATAAACAGTATTATTGTGATAAATTAACATGTTTATTACAAGATGAGACCATTTTTAATTTGCTTTCACCTGTTATGCTTAATAGAATCATTGAGAAGGTAAAGATTACTTTGACTAATTTGAAGAAGAATGGTTTGTTGGATGATTCTACGTTCAAGTTTCTCTTTATTGAACTCCCAATAATTCCGGTATTTAAAGCACTTCCAAAAATACATAAAGATGCATCCAACCCACCCCTGAGACCGATAGTATCGGGAAGAGGGTGGGTGATGGAGAATATATCAGTCTGGGTTGAATGTGCCTTGAGACCTGTCTTAGAACTTTATCCCAGGATATTAAAAGATACTGCACAGTTTTTGACCACACTGTCTAGTTATCTGGGAGAAACAGATGACACAAGTTATATGTTTGTTATGTTAGATGTGAAAAATCTCTTTACAGTCATTGATAATAAGTATGGGATATGAGCAATAGAGAACATATTATTGAACAAGGCACATGTTGATGATGCAAATCAGAGGATATGTGAATTGGTGGGCTTAGTATTAGAGTATAACATCTTTCTATGTCAAGGGAATTATTAGAAACAGAAACAGGGTGTTGGCATGGGCACACCCTCTGTAAATTCCTATGCAAATCTTGTTTTAGCCCATTGGGAAGACAATGTTATATTCACTATACAACATTTATGGAAGGATAAGCTAGGTTATTATGCCCATTTTGTAGATGATGTGTTTTTCTTATGGAAGGGCACTGAAGCAGAGTTAACATATTTTATACAATATTTAGAGAAAAGCACAGCATTTTTTAGGGTTTCTGTTAACAACTCAGCATCTGAGATAGATTTTTTGATGTTTGTTTAACGAAGAACACAGAAGGCCATATAGAGACTATTCATTATAGAAAGATGTGCTGGCACAACAGTTTGCTATCATTTGACAGCATGTACCCCAGGCATACTTTTAATAACATTGTGAAGGGCCAAGTCAGCATAATTTCTCGACTCTATAGCAATGAAGCTAAATTTGTTCAAGAAGCAGAACATTTACAATGTAACTTAAAGGAGAGAGGTTATAAACAACCACAGCTGAGTAAAGTCATTAGTGAGAGTAAAACTAAGAGATATACTACAGCCAAACCTTCGTTCACTGGGTAGGAGAACAGGAGAATATGGTGATAGTACAATAAATAATGAACAGGGACATCTACTCCTCACATACAGTAGTGATGTGGGTGGCATTTGTGATATCATTAGACAGAAATGGAAGGTGCTACACACAGACCCCAAGATAGCCAATGTTGTAGGTCCACAACCAAGATTTACATTCAGGAGAAATAAAAATGTAAAGGATATACCATGTCATGGGCTTAAAAATAATACTCAGAAAATAATGATGACAAGGAAGGTGGGAACTTTCCCCTGTCAACGATGTAAAGCTTGTTGTTATATTATACAAGATAATTTGTTTACACATCCAAGAACAGGACAAGCATATTTTTTGAAATGTTATGCTGACTGTAGAACAAAAAATGTTTTATATATATATATATATATATATATATATATATATATATATATATATATACACACATATAGAGAGAGAAAGAGAGAGCTATGTATCAAGGGTGTGATTCATACTATGTTGGTAAAACCAGTTGCATGTTAAAGAATAGAATACTTAAGCATGCTTTTGTTATTAAACATAGGATTGCGCACAATGCACTGTCTCAACATATTGAGCTGAATATTGGGCATTCATTCCTGTTTATGGTGCTACAGATAGTTAATAAACATGACAGAGGTGGTGATATGGTTAATGAGACTGATTGCAATGAAATTAAATGGGTAATAAATCTTGGGGCTTATAAACCCCCTGGCCAGAATGTTGCTATCCCTTTAACACCCATACTAAGAAAAAGGAGGGTAAAATACTAGTCTCTGATTGGCAGTGCTGTGGTTTAAACTGACTGCTTTATCTGTTATGTATCATCTGATGAAGGGCATTTTTGCTTGAAAGCACTTATGCTGCACTTTTACATGATTTCATTGTTTTAATAAATACTTTATCAGTAAGTCTTGGCTTGGTGTCTCCTGCTATATATTTTTACTTGAGTCAATAATATTAAGTCCTTCTACCCCAAAAAACTGAAGTGCGCTTCAATTCAGTCCACAGATCCCCTGTCAAGCATAGCACAGTTTAGCTTCATATAGTTGGCATAATCATACACTGTAACCAGCTAATAACATAGATGTATAAGGTCCAAAGAATGTATGCAAAATATGCATCCTTTGGAATCATGTTTGTCTTCCAAAGTAAATTTTTGGAAGTGGCAAATCTGTGAAAACAATTTTCTAAAATCTAGTTTCATACTAAAACAAAGCGTAAAAAGGTCACACAGATAACCAACTGGTTAAAAGCACAAAAAGAAAAATCTAGCAAAGATAGTCTTCTAACTTTGTGAGACCTTAAACCTCTTGGGTCAGAGGCCTCATTGGATATATGCAAATCACCCTTTAAGGATATCAGGTGTTTCAGCTAAATGGCAATTCTGAATGTCCATGACTTTTTCTTTTACCTTCATTTTTAAGTCTATTTATTGTCAATTGCAGGCCATTAAAGCCAAACCCCTCTAGCTTAAGTCTATTTAGGGACAATTTCAGGCCATATGGGTTTAGGTTTAATGGTCTGAAATTGTCCATAAATAGGCTTAAAAATAAAGGTAAAAAAAAAAAGTCATGGACATTCAGAATTGCCATTTAGCTGAAACACCTGATATCCTTAAAGGGTGAAAATCTAGGTTCATTAAAATCTCAATTTTGTGAGTATGAAATTGCCAAGAAGCCCTCATGTGGACAGACTGACAGACAGATGGACAGACATGCACACACACGCGCGTGCACACACACACACACACACACACACACACACACACACACACACACACACACACACACACAGACAGACATCCATTTGGCTGCATCACAGTAACACAACAATAAGATAAAGAACAAACTCCACTGGTACTGAAAAAAGCTTTTATCTAGTTTAATTAATGTCATCAGCACTTGCCAAAATAACGCTGGCAAGTGCCATTTATGCAATTCATTCTCAGAGAAATAAAAGCAGAAGTAGATACAAAAAGGATGGAAAAAAAATAAGAGCAGTCTGTTTAGGACAGCTCTCTGTCAGAATTTCAAAATAATAACACATGCTCAGAGGCATTCTTTATTTATTCCTTGTTGACTGGGTCAATGGCTTAATTTCATAAGAGATCTAAGGTGACAGTCTTACTAACTGAGGGAAATGTGGCCACAGTGCTAGACAAATCACCCTATTCTTTTTGGAAAGGAGTTCTGTAGGGTGCTTCTATACTGCAACATGCATAAGAGTGAACCCAAAGAGATGGAGACAAGGCAGAATACCGTGACTGCATGTGCAGACACTGGCAGGTGATGTTGTTTTCACTTTATTATAGAAGGATTAGATAATGAGAGACTAAGAAAGATGTTAGTGGAGCAATGAAACAGATACTGCTACAACAATAATGTGGAGAAATATAGTGGGACAGAAGCTTTACTACACAGACAGGGTGATTTAGTGACTGTGCTTTAATCTGTGTTAGGTATGTTGTCGGTTGCTAAAGATGTTTGCAGTAGCAATGCTTGAATGTAGTATATGGATGTGATGAGGTGATCAGCACGGAGGAAAGAAGGAAGTTGAAAACAGAAGATCTACTGAAAGCTGTTAAAATGTATGTCTAGGTTGCTGGGCATAAAAAGAGAACTGGGAAGTTTTATTTTATTTTATTTTTTCAAGTAAAGAAGACCAGTGATTTAGGTGATAGCCAAATAAGACATTCTAATTAGCAAGTATATGCTATGAGATGAAATAATAAAACTGGTTTTCCTGCTCAGTGGAACTCTATTATTCCTTTGAGAGCAGAAACACATCTGGATTTAACCTCGGAAACAAAAGAGCTAGCTTGAATTGAAGTATTTGATAAACACTGTGAGGCTTACCACTGGAATTATTTTCTAGTGGATCCTCTTTAAAACCTCAAATGTTAGGAGCCAAGAAAACAAAACTCTGAAAACTATTGAATGAATTACACAACAGTGAACAGTGAAACTATATGCGTTTTTGTTGGAACCCCCCCCTGCATAAATATCCCAACGCTACATACCAACTGTGTGATTTCACAAACACAGATGACTGACAGCATAAAAAAAAGTTGTGGGCTTCTCCAGAACTATATAACATTGTGTTTTTCTGCATCATTCATATATAAATTGCATTTTCCTGTTTATAACATTTTATTGAATTTGTATATAAACAATGATGAGCATGATAAAATTACAGAAACAAAAGAAACACAATATTGTGGTCAAAAGCATGAGAAAAAAGTGATTGAATTAGAAAATAACCAAAGGAACTCCCCCACTTGCCTTCACAACAAAATATGTTTCATCCTAAAAACAGCTGAGCACTTTTATCTTACAGTAAACGGAACTTATTAAAACCACTTCTTGTAGGACAAAAGTGCGTAACTGTTTTTTAGAATAAAAGACGTTTTGCTGTAATAAAAGTGGAAGAGTTCCTCTGGTTATTAGAGTTTTGTTATGTCATTCAGTTTCTTGGTTGTGGATCTTTCTCCTACTGGATTAGAAAACATATTGTTGCTATTTGTTAAGGAGGATAGTAAAACTAAAAGCTCACATGAAGTGCTGGGAACTAAAGGAATGATGAAGAAAGTTATGAGTCAGAAAACATAAATGAAAAGGTGAAGGCAAGACCAATAGGGATAAAGGTTCTTTAATGGAGAAAAAGAGAGGAAGGAAGATCAAAACAAAAGAGAAGAAATAATGCAAATTTGCTGTTTGTGATTTGTAGAGATGCATATGTTGAAACATTTATTTGTAAAGCTGCTTGTGCTAAACTGTATCAACAGTGTGTCCTGCTGTAAAGAAAAGAAATGTCCATGCATTATTGTAACGTACATGCATTATTGTAACTGTTGAAATGTATGTGTTGTAACAGAGAACACTGAAAGAGAAGACATTAATCTCAGTCTTGCCAACTTTAAAATATATCTGAAATTAAATTACTTTACGAGTTAAGTCATAAATATGTTAGCCCACAGTTTTGAATGGAGCCAGAGATGCAATGTCTGTCCTAGAAAATAGTTTGTATTTCCTGTAGGAAGAATGGAATGGTTTTATTGTTTTTGGTTTCCAGATGCTTTAATAAAACTTAACTAAAGGGCTAGTGTGCATTGTAGCACATACGTGCTAAACCCTGGCACTTCTAGTGATGGGGGATAGTGCAGAAAATAAAGTCAGATGACCATATGTGTGTGATGTCATTCTGTAAGCTAAAAATAATAGTTAGATATTAGTTGGAGATTGCTCTCACTATACTGTATTCCGTCTTGGATCTGACAAGGACCATGTACCCACTTCATATTGCCTTGTGCTAGTAAATGACAAGGGATAGTAATTCTCTAAACCAGTTAGAAAAATATAATGAGAATACTTAAGTATTGCTTTTCTGTAACTGTATGAATCTTTCCAGCTGTGCTATTTTAATATTTCTTGTATCTGAAACTCTAGTGTTTACTGTAAATAGATATTCAGTATTTTCATGTTCTTTTATTATTTATTATTACATATATGTATATTTCTCATTGTGGCTGGTCCTCTTAAAAATATTTCAGCTTTGGGAGTATTTGCATATATTTTTTGGTAATAACTCTGGTCACTCCTGAAAGCATTGCTGTTTGGTCAACATTACCATTTGTATTACTATTAATTTCACTCAGTATAATTGAGTAACCTTGCAAGGAAGCTTTGTAGTGTCTGGTAGCAGTGATAACTACCTTATAGTCTGGCTAGAATGTGACATAGCTAGTAAAGCTGTGACAGCCTTTCCTAGTTGCATGAGTGTGTGTGTGTGTGTGTGTGTGTGTGTGTGTGTGTGTGTGTGTGTGTGTGTGTGTGTGTGTGTGTGTGTGTGCGGGTGTATAGCACTAGTCTCAGACACAGAGTATTGCAGGACTTGGCTTGGGCACTTGGCTGAGGACGTAACTCTGAACTGTGCCAGTAGGTAGTAGTACTACTGGGGACCTAGAGGGAGACAGATAGAGAAATCTAGATCCTGGGCTGACTGTGTTCCCTGTGTGCTCTTAAGGGAAAGTATGCCTGATACAGAGAGCTGTGCATCTGGAAATACTGAGTATATCCATTTGTATTCCAAATGCATGTCCCACTCCAGTGTTACTGGTGAGGATTCAGGCTCCTTGATTACTAGCCCAGAATGGGGCCATCACATGTTGATGGCAGTGGTGAGATTCAGGCTCCTTGATTAATGGCCAAGAGTGGGGATGTCATACACTGTTAAGGGATGAATAGAAGAAAATGATTAGGAATTTATGGGAAGAACGTGGATATAGGAAAGAGATGCATGATGATACAAGAGAATGGTGGTTGATGTCTAAAGAAAAATATAATTATATAATTTAAATAAAGATGCAGAAACAATATATATATATATATATATATATATATATATATATATATGTGTGTGTGTGTGTGTGTGTGTGTGTGTGAGAGAGAGAGAGATAGCTATAGATATATAAAGGCATTTAGACAAATATTAAATAATTATACAGAGATGGCATATTGTATTTATTTAAGGAGACAGACGGGTACGAGAAAAATATAGAATAAAAACCAGCTGGGGATTAAAAAAAATGAATGCTGTCCCTTGAATATTGAGTTATTCATATGGTGTGGTGTTGAATGGGAAAAAAAATTGTTATATAAGGTAAAATTGTAGAAAAACAGAGTAGAATGCTAATATATAGGAATAAGTATCAATAAAGTAAATGGTAAAGAAATATAGGATGCTGTTACATTAGTTGCCATCTAGTTTACAATTAATGACAAACTTTAAGTGGTTGCTTTCTGGTAGAAAGTATAAGAAAGCAGTGAAATCAACTTATAAAATTAAAGCAGATATAAATCTATGGTAAGGTATTTAAGGTGTATTTTACTAAAAAGGTGTACATAAGGGGACAATGAATGCTCAATTCTCTATATTTCTGATTCAAGCTGGGCAACTTCAAAAGTCTTCAAATATCTTTTGACCAAAAAAGCATGATCAAAAACTTTAATGCCCAACCAATGATCCAAATTATTTATAAAAATATGAATTTAATCAGATTTCCTAATACTTAAAGGGATATCTTTCTACCCCTTATAAGCCCTATCATCGAATGAATTATGTCATACAGAAGGCTTTCTAACATCATCTATAATCAGTGACACATTTAAAAATGTTTATAAAATCACCCTAATTAATTTAAGTTTAGTGTATAATGATAAAAATAATGATAATGATATAACATGATTTTATAACTCAAATCTTCATAGCACATATCCACCTAGTTCTTCGCATTATACCACCAAGAAACACAGAAATGATACCAACCATCTATTTCAGGATAACTTTCACAATCATTAAAGAGGTACAAGTTTCTAACCAAACTACGTCCAAAATATGATTACCCCTTATAGAGAATGATGCAATCTGAAAATAACCATGTTAACTAACCAGCTCTTAATATGTACATAGTCCTGACAATTAGCAAAGGGGACAGTTAAATCACTTGCTATCACAGAAAAGAAAATGTGCAAAACATGATGTGATTACTTTATGTTAAAATTGCTTATTTTCTGTGTATTCTGATTAGATGGTCTATAAAAGATTAATTTCGTGTATACTATCCCTGCAACCAACTTTCACTGATAACATTTCAAAACTGATATTTTTAGCAAGAAGACTAGAAATGAAGCTGCCTAAAGCAAAAATAGAAACACCACCATTTCTACCCATTTGTCTCAACTTATGACAAGTTTTATAACCTGGCAAAATGTACAAGTTCTATTATCAGAAAATCATGTTTTGATAACCAATACTATTTGATAACCTTCCATGAGAAAAAATAGTTTCCAAACAGTGAAATTTGTTATTTAAACGTCTAGCATTACATAATAAAATTTCTGCTAATGTTCTCCTCACTTCCAGTAAGTACCATAGAAGAAGTTATTATAAAAGGGACACTCTAAAACCAACTGAATTTTTTCAATAAAAGTATACTACTCACATAACTAAGATGTCTATATCAAACCTGAAGAAATGCCTCTTGTAGAGCAAATGCAATTAATGTTTTCCAGTAAAGATTGTCTGCTAATAATATTAGTACAACGTCTAGCTACTTTGAGCAAAAAGTTACTTCCCACATCATTAACCCTACTACTACCTCCACCATATCATATGTCTACCATTTAAATACATTCTTTTTAACACAGGCTCAAATGTTCATAGGTACCATATATACTAGCCTAACAGCAACCAGGCCATTAAAAGAATTGCCATGCATTCCAAATGTACCCTACAAGCATGTTAAGCCTTAGAGGTTATTTTAAGGAGGAAATGTAAGTCACAATATGATTTGCAGACTGCCTGTGTCTATTATAAACAAAGGTACTACATCTGGGATGACTTTCTGATTTCACATCCAATGGTCCAGGTTATGCTTAAATAGGCTTATGGAAGAACTCTGCTTCACATGGATGGGAAGCCTGTTCCAGAGGAGAAGAATTCTCTGAGACATGCACCTATCCCTTCAGCATGTCCTATTTATCTTGCAAGTAAAGTTCAGTTCCCAAGATCAAGTAGTTCTGATGCTGTTGGTTTTGCAGATGTGAAAAAGGGTCTATCAGATTAGGATCCAAGGAGACTCTCAACACTATGTGAGAATTTATGAAAATATTTGGCATGGAAGACATGAATTCAGTAGAAAAACTCAGAGATTTATATATTGTTCCACAAGTTACAATAACATGGCAAGAATAGACAGAAATTATATTTTACAAGAGCATGCATTTAACTGAGAACTTTGGCAAACATCCAATTACTATTTAAGTTCATGTGACATTAATTACTAAGATAAAATTCAGGATAATAAAGTAAAGATGAGGTACTGGTGCTTCCCCACCTACATGTTAAAAACAGAGGAATTTAACAAATTGGTAGGGGAAATTATTCAGGACTTCTTAAGGAAGATAGAATGCACTCTAAAAGTTATACCTAGTGAGTGGGATAAAATGAAAGTGGAGTTAAAAAAGGGTAAACATAAAATAAAGAGATATATGGTTAAGAAGTAACAAAAATTATTTAGAGGGTTTGACACAGGTTACATAATAATGAAAATGTCAAAGAACAAGAAGATGTGCAACTGTGCAGCACTAAACAGAAAATAAGCGAGTACCTGGATAATATGCATAAGTTTAGAATGATTTCTGTTAAGCAACTGTTTTTGATAAAAACTCCAGAGCACAAAAAATCATTTGGCACAGTGACCTAGGCAACAGAAAATAGAAAAGATTTTTGCCAAAGTTAGGTACTGGAGATATTTTGGAAATTGTATGAAAATGTGTATAAAGCAGAGAAGTGGGAAAATAGAATCACAAATGAAAAAAAATATATAGAAGACAAATATGCCAAGGTTAGAGGTAAATGAGGCTCAACAATCAATAGTTAAGATTGGAGGAGATGAGATAAAAATGGTGATGTATAAACAATCTGCAGGAATGTGTCCAGGAATAGATTGTATTCTTACACAGCAACCGCCACCACAGTAAACCAATGATTGAAGAAGGAAACAACAGGAAAGAGATCCCAAAATGTATTGCACTTAGCGCCTTGGCTACCGCAGCCTTCAAAGAGTATATTTTTAATCAAAAGTTCTATAGCAACACACGAAACATCATGGTGATTGTGGTCTGCTACAAGCAACAATTTTAAAAAACGTTATAGTAACGAAGGGAGATGAAGGATTGATTAAAAATATATTAACATATAAAGAAGCTGTGTTTATTTTAAAATGTGATACTCTTACACCCAGGGGGTTGAATAAGGAAATTAACTGGAAATGTTTGCTTTAATTGTTGTAATTGTTTTATTACTTGAGTGTTTTATTGTTTGATTGGTTTTGTTAAGGTGTATATATATATATACAGGGGAAGGTTTGATTAAAAAAATGTACTATTTGAAAATATGTTCTTGTTGAAGTTTGAAAGCTAGAAGGGAAAAGAATGATAGAGATCTGGAAGGTTTTGTTTCACAGCATTTTAAAAGGAGGGGAAGCACCATCATCTTGTAAAAAAACACTGTATGGCTGCAAAACCTAACAGCGGTAATGAATCATCAGATCCAGCTTCATATAAGCCTATTTCAACTTTAAACCATGATTATAAAGTGTTTATGTTTATAATAGCTAAAATAATAGCAAAAGTGTTGCCAAAATTGACAGATATGGATCAATGTGGTTTTGTGTAGGGGAGGTAAACATTTGACAGCATTAATAGAATAATGAAGATCCTGAGGGAAGCTGAATGCAAGAAAGCACTGCTGTTGTTGGGTCTTAATGCAGTGAAAGCATTTATCATAGTAAGCTGGGATTTTATAACTAGGGCAATGGAAGCATTTACAATTTCTGATACAAAAATAAGGTTAATTAAGATGTTATATGAGAGATCAGTGGGGAAAATCGAAGTGGGAGGGTTCCTCCCTGATAAGTTGTGTCTAATCGGAGGAACCAGACAGAGTTGTCTTCATGCCACTTTTGTTATTTTTGTTATATTTAGAACCACTGGAAAGGAAAATAAAGGGCTCAAAAGTCAAGGATATAATTGGTATTGCATTCAAGAAAAGTTGGAGTTATTTTGTATTTGACAGAACCATTCAGGGTATAAAATCAATAAAGATAAAATAAAGGCAATAGCTGCAACTATGTACCCACACATGAACTGGTTCAGTGATAACCATATTTATAGGGACATGAAAATTAAGTATTTAGGAGTATGAGATAAAAAGGATTCTGTTAAGGCAGCTAAGGATATGTTGGGAGAGACCAAACAAATGATAATACAAAAGCTGAGAAACTGGAACCTCTTGTTTATGATGGATAGTAAGATACAAGCAGTAAACATGTTTTCAGTTCTTTCAGTTTTATGCACAGGTTGGGCATATCTTTATCAGATGAGAAGTTGTGGATAGTAATTAATAAAGTCTTGAAAGATTTCATCTGGGAGGTGAAGAGGGCAACAGTCAGGTGGGATACGTTGAGCCCTAAAACAGAACAAGAGGCCTTACAATTACTTGATTTGAAGGGATATTTTAGAGCTTCATAGTTAAAGATCTTACAATTAACACAAGCAAAAAGTTAAAATTCAAAGTGAAAATGGATGATGACGAATTGGGGTGAGGGGTAATTAAGAAATAAGGGAAGAGTGAGATTTTGGATGCAGATACTTTAGGAGAATAACAACAGTCAAACAGAATATTATATTTATAAAGTAGCATAAAGTATACTAAGAATGAAGCCACCAAGGGAATGGAAAAAATAAAATTCTGCTGATAAGAATGACTGCAGTTAGGGGTACAGAGTATAGGCAACAGGTGGCTGGAAATTACTGGGAGAAGCTGGCAAAGGAAGCAAGATATTGGGAGCAAATAATTAGAGAGGGAACGGTAATAGAAATGGAAGAGGCCAGGAAGACATTTGGACTGCAGGCTAGAGATTTTCTTCTCTGTCAGGGATTGATATCAGACTATAGGAAAAGAGAAAGGAATATGGAAATCCAAATGAAAGCCCTGCATTGGTTGAGCTTTCAGTTGAATCTAGAGCAGAAGCTGTCATTAAAAAAGGGTTAATTAGTACGGCATATAAAATATTGCACAATAACTATAGGAAAAAGAGGATGCCAGAAAAGATTGGGAAGAGAAATTAGATAAGCAATTCACAAAGAAGCAATGGGAGGACATATGCATGGCTACAAATATGCAACAGAATGTAGAAAACTTCAGATGTTTCTCCAGAAGTGTTTGCATAGGTACTTTTATACCCTGAGCAGGCTCCAAAGAGTTTTCCTCAGGTAGATGGCAAATGATGGAGGAGTAATGAAGAAGTACCTGGGAACATGTGTTCTTAGAATACAATGAGTTGGTAGACTTTAAAAATCCCTACAGTATACTGTGTCAGGTATACTGCGTGAGCAAATGAGTGTAACTATGGAACTTATTTTATTTATTTATTTATATTAGGATTTGAATTGCCTATGTATATTAAGGCCTTGCTAAGTTTAATTCTAGTGGCTCCCATAAAATCAATTGCTAGAAAATGGAAATCAAAGTCTAAACCAACTATACTTCAAGCAGTAAATATTGTAACTGAGATAGAAGTATAGGAAATGGAATCTTTAGAAAATGGTAGGAGCAAATTACATAGAAAAACATGGAAGTTGTGAGAACAATATATACAGAAAGATGTTTTAGGAGATGAATGAGGTTTAAGAGAAGACAGGAACTGAACAATTTATGAAATGTTGGTTCTATTATATTGTATAGAGCTATATGTGACGTATAATATTTGTAAATGTGAACTTGTTAATATGCTTTGATTACTTTTAGATGCACGTAAGTCTGCCTATGTCACAAGTGATAATTCAGTAAAGGTGTTTTTTTTTAACAGTCTGTAGGAGATAGAGTATAGGGATACAGCTTTGAGGTGATCTGCATAGCACATTGTCTTTATGCCCTGTATTCTTTTGGTAAGAAATCTTTGATGATGTTCCAGTTGGTCCATGTGTGTGGCCAGGCATATAATGAAGGGGGCATTATACTCAATGACGGGTTTGATGAGGGCCAAGTGTAGTGGTATAATGACTTCCTTTTTCCTAGATGCCTTTGTTTATAAGTTGAGCAACATAGAATTATTTTGTTATTACTTATTGAAAGCCAGGTCACTATCCACATATATCCCCAAATCCCTGATTATTGGGTCCACTCTTAGGGGCATATTATCAATAATGTAGTTTCTTATGGTGGCTGACTTTTCAAAAGGTACTATTATGTATTTCTGGGCACTGAATTTTAAGCCATGACTTTGGCACTACTCTCTTGTCTCTGTCAGTCCTTCCAGTAGGATGTAGTGTCTTGGAGGGATTCCATGACTATTCCAAGTTTGCAGTCACCTACAGACTTAGGCAGTTGGAAGCATTTGACAATGGCTTTGACTTCTGACAATTACGTGCCAAAAGGAGTAGGCCCAGCACAGAGCCCTTAGGGGCACCACTACTGACTGATCTCTTTGTGGATGTGGACTTCCCTATCTTAACTTCCTGAGTCCTGTTTGAGAGGCAGCTGGCTCTCCAATGCATAACACACTGGTTAATGCCTAACTCTGTGAGTTTGTTTGCAATTCATGAGTGGGGTACTGCATCCAATGCCTTTGCCAGTTCACTTTAGACAGTATGTACTGTTTTGCCTTCATCCATTGTATTGGTGACTTTTTCAGAGAAGTCCACCAGGATGAGTAGGCATGATCTGCCTTTAACAAAAGGAAACTGGATGGGATCCAATGCCTGAAGGCTTCCTATGTCATTATTAATCGTATCCATGATATTTTTTTTTCCATGGTTTTGTATACAAGAGAAGTCATACTTATGGGTTTGTAGTTCCCAAGTTCCATTGATGGACAGTTCTTGTGCTATGTAATGACCATTGCAGTCTTCTATTCTGGAGCTATGGTAAAATGTTGACTCCAGAGGTCCAGCTATGTCATGCTTCTGGCTATTTAGGAAGCATCCTGGTTTATTATTGGGGCCCAGCAATGAAGTGTATTTAGGACTTGCTTCCTTGCTATAGTTGGGCAGGTAACGTTAGCTGGTATTACTTGCAGGGCAATCAGGAGGGGGATAAAATTGGACCTGAATTTGTCATCAGATTTACTACATCTTCCATCTCTGTGTAAGTGGCTCCATTAACCATCAGTTCTGTGCACTGTCGTGTACTGCCCTTGTGGTTTCTGACATGGTTATAGACGGCCTTGTGGCTGCCATTGGCCTGGATGGTTATCGTTACCTCAGAACTGGATCTGGTAGACTTAATTTGCATAGCTAAAGATGGCCTTGGGGTTATCCTTGGCCTGGGTGGTTATTGTTACCTCAGAACTGGCTCTGGTAGACTTAATTTGTGACTTAATTTGTCCTATTAGTTTGTTTAGCTTGATTGCACTTCCTAATTTTAGCTATGACTTTTTTCCTTTTTTTGTAAAATCTCTTTAGAAAGGATTGTTTTTTTGAGTTTGTTCTGGACTTGGGCTTGTTTCTGGCAGGCATAGTTATCTCTCTGCATCTAATAACATGATTGTACAAGGATTCTGTGTACAGTACTACATAGGCGGCTGTGTTCTCTGAGTTACAAGGGGCTTGAAATTCTGCCAGCTAATTACTTAATAATAATTATGAGTGACCTGATGCTTATGTCCAGTGGTAGAACATTTCCAAGACTCTGCAGGGAGGCAGTGTGTGCACTTATCAGTTACAAGACATGTGGAAAGTCATTATGCATGAAGCACTGAGATGGAGCAGAAATGTATTGCATATAATACCCTGAGCACCGCAAATCACTTGGCAATTGATGGGGTGGAAGACATTCTTTCTGATACACCAGATGTCACATGGAGTAGGTGGTACTAGATGGAAATGTGTGTATAGTCAATAATCACCCACCGGATGTCAAGAAAACAGGCTATGTCACAGAATGCCTCCATAGTGATGTCTCTCCCCTTCTAGTGTTTATCAAAATCCAGCATAATCTTCCACATGCAGTAACAAGGAGATGGTGTAGGACTAACAAAGCTCATGCTTGCAGACTCTTGAAATGTCCCCTGCTGGATGCTGAAGAACATCCACAGCAAAAATTGTTAATGCTACACTAACCCTCATTTCCACTCAGACAAGCATTCCATGCATCTCCTTTGATTCCATGTGATGGGAAGTGCAGGTATACTAGCTCACATATTGTGTCTCTGTCCACATGTTATCAGTTGACAATGTTTTGGTCAGGGAGGTAATTGTATACCGATAGCAATGGACTTGTCTGCAATGTAGATGGTGGTGGCACACAATATCATAGACACTAGCTCCGTGGGTGGCCACTAAGGCATTCTGCTCTGCTAGTGCAAGAATTCCAGAGAACGCCCAAAATTTTGAGGGACAACAGTCTAAAATCAGAGGCAGATTATTAATATTGATTTTTTAAACTTAGAAATTTGCTAGAATAAGTCAGACAACCACAAATTTTATGAGGAATGTGCTAGAAAATATGTGGCTAAAATGTGGCTATTTTGCAAACTTCCAGAGAATTGATCAGCATGGCTGGCAATAATCCTAGCATCATAATGCAAGTGGGGCTCCAGTATGCTGGAAATCCTGATATTTAATAAAAATAATCATCATGCTAATTTTATAAATATGTGAATTGCACAGCCATGCTTGATTTCATTATTTGCATATCAGGTGGCTATCATTAGCATGCACACTAATTTGCATGTTATGCATACCATATTATTTCTCCAGTAACATATTTTTTCTCTGCTTATGTCTCTGAATCACTCCCTCCTTGTGCTTCCTTGACAGCTTTGCTATTTTGCATATTTCTGTATGTTATTTGTTTCTGAATATCCTACCACCCAGTGTCAGTGAACTATAGTTACTGTTGTCAAACCAAATACACACATGCAGAAGAAAAAAAACACATATTAACAGTGCCTATATATAAATATGAAGATAACAAAACCTACTTCAGTTTTATTTCTGAGACTGTATGAAACGAAGCAGTACGTATATTTATGTTACAGTAAAGAAAGAAACTTAAGCAAGTAGAAATAATGTACAATGTGGCAGAATATAAAATGATCTAAAGCCTTGCAATGGAATCAATACATTCAGGCATGATTAATAAAAGCATGAAAAAAGTAATCCTTATGACAAACATATCTAAGATCACATGGAACAGGTTTAGAAACTGCGGCTATACAAAATAAATTATTTGTAATCATAATATATAGAATGCAATAACAATGGGAGAGGAGTTAACAGTTACAGAGCAAGAGTGGAGTTTTGGGACTAGGGAGTGAGAGAGCAGTTAGGGTTAGGTTTTGGGACTGGAAGCAAAACCAGGAAGTTGAGTACCTTATATCTCACACTGTCTGACACTCACACTTAAACCTGACTAAATGTTCAACTGAGGTGCAGTGCTCATGCAGAGAGAGTGAAGCTGGCGCAGCGTACCTCAAACACTGAACCCAGTGTGGGCAAGGTAAGTGCAACAACCATGGAGATGTAGTATAATAAGGTAGGACTATAGGACAGACACACAACAATGGCTCTGTGATACCAGTTAGGGTTTCAAGCAATCCAAGGAGGATGGTTTACGTTTAGAAAGCAGGAAAGGAGATCTAGGGTTAGACAGCTGGAAGGCAGTTTAGGGTTAAGAACTAATTGGATGTATGCAGTGGGAAGACAGTTTCAGGTTTAGGGGTGGGAAGAGAGTTTAGGGTTAGGTATTTGGAGTGCAATTTAAAGTTTAGAGAGCAATTGAGAATTTTAGGTATAGATAAGAGGGAGTGGAGTTTTATGTAGGAAATGACTGCAAACTTCTGCTTGCTGAAGCAGGAGTGGAGTGTTACATTATTAGGGACTGGGTGGGGATTGTAGGGTTAGAATTAAGGCTCTGGTAGGATTATGAAGTTTAAAAGGGTCGGTTGGTATGAAGGCTAAGTAATTAAATTTGATTGGGTTAGTTGGGGTTAGGGCAATTGTCCTTTCG
>NC_056743.1:1653272699-1653292699 GCF_019279795.1 Protopterus annectens
CAGGAGTGTCAGAGAAGTATGTAAGAGTGGTACAGGATATATACTAGAGTAGTGTGACAACAGTGAGGTCTGTGGTGGGAGTGATGGATTCATTTAAGGTAGAAGTGGGACTACATCAAGGATCAGCTCTGAGCCCTTCCTTATTTGCAATGGTGATGGACAGGTTGACAGACGAGCTCAGACAGGAGTCCCCGTGGACTATGATGTTTGCAGATGACATTGTGATCTGTTGTCAGAGTAGGGAAAAGGTGGAGGAGACCCTGGAGAGGTGGAGATATGCTCTAGAGAGAAGAGGACTGAAGGTCAGCAGGACTAAGACAAAATATATGTATGTGAATGAGAGGGAGGCTAGTGGAATGGTAAGGATGCATGAAGTAGAGGTGGCGAAGGTGGATGAGTTTAAATACTTGGGATCAACCATTCAGAGTAATGGTGATGTGGAAGACAGGTGAAGAAGAGAGGACAGGCAGGATGGAGTGTGTGGAGAAGAGTGTCAGGAGTGATTTGTGACAGACAAGTACCAGTAAGAGTGAAAGGGAAGGTCTACAAGAGGGTAATGAGACCAGCTATGTTATATGGGTTGGAGACCGTGGCACTGACAAAAAGGCAGGTGTCAGAGCTGGACGTGGCAGGGTTAAATATGTTAAGATTTGCACTGGGTGTGACGAGGGTGGACAGGATTAGGAATAAGTATATTAGAGGGTCAGCCCAGATTAGAAGGTTTGGAGACAAAGCCAGAGAGGCAAGATTATGTTGGTTTGGACATGTGCTGAAGAGGGATGTAGACTGTATTTGGAAAAATATGCTAAGGATGAAGCTGCCAGGTAACAGGAAAAGAGGAAGCCCTAAGATAAGTTTTATGGATGTGGTGAGAGAGGACATGCAGGTGGTTGGTTTGACAGAGCAAGATGCAGAGGACAGGAAGAAATGGAAATAGATTATCCGCTGTGGCGACCCCTAACGGGAGCAGCCAAACAAAGAAGAAGAAGAAGAACTTATATGTGAACCTTCTGCAAATAGCCTTGCTACCGCAAGCAAACCAGAGTGATGTATTATAGAGTTGCATATTTTATTCTATATATTTCCCCATCTGAGTCCAAAGAGCTACATTTTACTTTGTTTGTTTGCTTGTCAGGTAACCTGGGACCTTTTTAATTTTTGTATATATTTTTGTAGGAGATAAAAATGCTTCCTGGAAATGCTAAGCATTAAGTCATGTGTGGCTGTCAGAGTTCTCTAAAGTGCTTACTGAATGTCTTGCTACAACACACCTAGCCAATAGAGGAACTCACAAAGGCTTGACAAATGTCATATTAGGCTACTGACCTTTGTTTGACAAACTACTGACTGCATCTCAGGCCTTTTCTTTCTACATTAATGCCCTCTTGTTACTGGCACTGCCAATTTATGGTGCATGCACCACTTGTGGACAAACCATTACCAGTGCATTGTGTCAGGTATGTATGCCTACAGTAGGGCTCTATGACCAAGACAGCAGATGCACACTTATTTAAAATTTGTACTTGTGAAAGTCTATCTCATACATATTGCTTGTTTGACCCTGCACAATGTATGTGCATTTCATGACAAGGCGAGAATCTGAAAACCATTTAAAAACTTTCCTGGAGATTACATTCACTTGATTTGGTCTTATTTATTGTTTATGTAGGACACTGAAGCAAAGCATAGTACTCAGTCACTTCAGTCTTTTGCATTTACTAAAGTCTGTGGATTCATAAAGAAACCATTAGGAACTGGCTGATTCTATGTTATGTGGAAACAACTATGTGAGAGTTAAATATCTTCTTCTGAAAGACCTACATCTTTGTCAGTCTCATATCTGATTAGGATTAGTTGTGAAATAATTGATACTGAAAGTCCTCCGAATCTGCTTCATCAGAAAGAACTGCTGGATATAGTTAATCCTTTGTAATTGACTAAGGAATATGAAGGCAAGCTGAGGGTCAGTTGGTTATCCTATAACCTTGATTTCCTTGCAAGATATTTGCTGAGCAGGTTAATGATAAACTTGAACAGTCTAGCCAGGTCAATGAAAAAAGCATATATCTACATAGAAAAGGGAAAAAAATGATCTGAAAATGAGAAATGAAATGTGTAGCACAGGCAAGGCTGGAATATTGAGAGAGGGATATGTGACAACAAAAGATATAGAGCATCTGCTTGACTGAGAAAGTTTGTGGTTTCAGAGACTATGGGGTCAGAAAATGAAGAGTTTTTGTAACAGAATACAGGAGCAAGAGACTGTAGTGTACTGAGCAGTTAGGTGAGAAAGGATAGAGCTGAACTGGCTCACTGATAGAAACCACTCAGTCAAAATAGCGGAAGCCACCTCCAGTAGTAGACCAGTAACGAGTGGTGTACCTCAGCGATTGGTCTTGGGGCCTCTACTGTTCGGGATATACTTTTCTGAGGTGCAAGCCAAAACCAGTTTGCTGATGACTGCAAGCTGGGTGCTGTCTTAAATTCCTCTAGTGATGTGAACATCCTCCAAGAGGGCCTTACCCAAACAAATGACTGGTGCCAATAGCATGGCCTCAAAATGAATGCCAAGAAATGCATCATTATCCTCTTTGGGGAAAATGGAATCCCCACTTATTAGCACATTAATAAAAACCTACTAAGCATGCAATCATTCGTGAAGGACTTGGGCACCCAGGTTGACAGCAACCTGACTTTTGACCATCATGTTGCCTCCATTGTACAGAAGGCTTTTTACATAGCCAACCTCATAAGTAAGGGTATTTCATCCAGAAACAAGGAGGTCAAAACATCCCTGTACTCCTCCCTTATCAGGCCCATTACTGAGTACAATGCCCCCTTTGGCATGTACTTTGTCAAGCACATGCAGCAGCTGGAAAGACCACAGAGGTTCCTGACCAGGAAAATCCAGGGTCTCAAAAACCTGTCCTATACTGATAGGCTAAAAGCCCTGTCCCTCTACTCAGTCTCATACAGATTGCTCAGCAGTTACCTGTGTCTGGCATACAAGGCCATCTCAGACCCAGCCTTGATGGAGTTGATGCATATCCGTAAGTCAAACTCCATTCATGCAACCCGCACACAAGGCCTCAACTTTGTCTGTGACATTAACAGAACTTGTCGGCAAAATAGATTTCTGTCCCAAAGACTCCCCCATCTATGGAATAGACTCCCTCTCCATGTCAAGCATAGTACCTCTCTTGTCTTCTTTAAGAGGAACCTGGATGACTGGATGGGAAACAGGAAAGACACCCCTGGGATCCCACCTGTGTCCCTGCTGGACAAGGGAAACAGGTGCTGACTTTGTGGGAACATGGAAAAAATTCTTGGCTAGGTTTATAAGGGCCTCCAGGCCAACACCCTAGTATCATCCTATGAACCTAATAAGTGGCAAGAAGGAAGTTAACAGCAAATCAGCAGTGAAGATGGGATTAGAAAAGAGAGGAGTAGAAAGGTAGCTAACAAGAAAATACAAGCTGTGGTTGTCATAAGTCTACAGGGTAAGTTAGGTGGCACAGAGTAAGGTGAAGGCAATGGGGATGGACAAATGGAAAGAACAGTCACAACTAATAAAGGGGAAATAGAGCCGGGGAGGGTATTTAGAACACACCACCACAAGGACAGAAGGAAGAAAGAAGGCATGGAGAGATATTAAGTTAAAGTATAGTACCAAAAGGCAAAAGAGGCAAAAGAGAGTTGATGTCTTTTAAGAATAGCACAAAATGGATAAGGAAGGGAGGATATGCAGATGCACTGCAGGGAGGTGGAAACAAGCGCATACATTAAAAAGTGTTTCTAATTCTGGACATGGAGGGAGAAGTTATGAATAGGAGGGGTTGTGGCAAGAGGATAGAAGTAAAGGTAATTAGGGGCAGTGTGTGTGAAAAAACAGATGAAAATTTCACTGACTGCAGACTCAGTTATGGAAGTGACTAAAAGTCTGATTAACTAAGTATGGAGAAACCAGATCTCCTTTAAAGAGGTCTCAGGGCTAGACTCAGTAAGTCTCATGAGAAAGCAATTAAAGTGACCAATAGAGGGAGGTCTGGATATGTTGTCATACATGTAATGCAAAGGAACTGTCAGATTTCACAGCTGTAGTGGTAGCATGTTGGTCTTAGGAATAGCACAAAATGGAGAAGGAAGGGAGGATATGCAGATGGCAGAGATTTATTAGTAGAAGAGGCTGGAAGTACAATTCTCATAACAGTTATCTGTACCAACATCCAGCAAGCAGAAGAAAGACAAAATTAAGCAGCATAATTATTTGCTGCATCAGTGGACAATGGATAAAGGCTTCTAAAAGAAAGAACATGGGGAGTACCTGGCAGAGTGGCCAGCACAGTACAAGATACTGGCACCACCTTAATCCAGGAAAGGAGGAAAGACAGTGCTTGCTGATGGACAGGAATTGTATATTTTAATAAGAATACTCTAAAATAGGAAGAGATTGGGAAGGCTAATTGACAGAAGCAGAAGCAGCAAGTATTCAGGCAGAAGACAGAATATAACAGAAGAACTACAATGGTAACACTGAACAGTATCCAAGCACTTTAATGCCCCATGAACTCTCGTCATTGGCACATGCATTTCGAGTTATCAGAACATTAAACTTTCCGTCCTGTGTCAATCACACTCATGATGGTGAATAAAATTAGATAAAAGGACAACAAAACACAGGGAAGAATGTTTTCTTTCTAACATATCAGTAATTATGGACCAGAATTATTTTTTTAGAAATTCTTGATAACAGAGATCTTCAAAGGATCTATCTCATATGCAAGTAAAAAATATATGAGAGAAATCAAAGAAGAGAAAAATGCAACATGGAATGAATCTTATTAAATATCGGCAGGTAATGGGATCCCCATCATCCATACTTTTTCATTGTTTTAAGTAATACCATAAAGAAAGGAAGTGTTTATTTCTTATAGTGTCCACTAAGGTCACCCATTAAATGAACTGGTTTTACAGGGTAGAATTATCAAATGTTTCTTTACAACACCAGCATATTGCATACTTAAAAATTCTGTTTTATACCTTTGACATATTGATAAAGTCAACCTCATGGAAAGGACTAAGCAGTTGAAACATATGGAGGCACGTGGGATATTTAATTTTGAAAGATGCGTGAAATTTGACCCTATGGTTGCTTAACGTATACATCAATGAAATATTGTCTTAAGGAAGCTTTGTATCTGCTAAAGAGGATGCATGTAAACTGTGCTGTGCTTTTGTAACCCTGACACTTCAGTATGGTCCAGAAATGCATGGATAGCCCTTTCTCTGTAAAAAAAGATGTCCACAGTTTTCTGTTACTTAAAAAGCCTAGTCTTGTAATACCCTAATTCTCTACCTGACCATGGTTAGATGGTCATTGTTAGCAGACTGAATCAGTGATTAGCACTGACTGCCACTGTCCTTGAGGGGCATAGGTGCCACCCCCACAGTGAATTTATAGTCTCCCAGCCAATTGTCATGGCTGAACTTAAATACTGTCATTGGGGAGTTCTTTTAGATAAGGCTGGTTAGGCTTATGGGTCTATTGCTCCCAGAGTCAGTTGATGGAGCCCCTTTGTGTAAGGGGATTACTGCTGATGTTTTTCATTCTGCTGGAACAAGACAGTGCTCAGGCTATAGTTGAAGAGAGTGCCAAGTGGCTCCACTAGGTCTTGCTTTAGATTGTTTACTAAGCAGTCTGAAATGTTATCTGGTCCCTTGGAGGCTGTGTTTTTGGCCTTGGACAGGGCAGAGATTACATGTTTTTGGAGATGCTATGTAGAGAACTGGTGGCAGGGATGTCTTGGGATGTGTCTGTGGGGACAGGGGGGTGAAATTTGTGGCAAGTCTGCCCACCAGCATGTTGACAATTTCTTCAGGTTCAGTATGAGTAGTACTGTCCACAATCAATTCGGCACACAGATGGGCATTCCCTTTAAGATTTTGGACATAGCTAAAGAAAGCCTTATAATTGTGTTTAGCCAGAGATGTTAATTTATCCTCATAATTGGCTTTAGAAAACTTTACAAGATATCTGATTTGCTTGTTCAAGGTGTGGAGGGTATTCTTCATATGATGAGTAAGTTCCTTCTTGTTCTTGGATAACAGTTTCTTCCTTTTTTTATATAACCTATTTATACTTTTGATCCTGATGTGGACAGCTGAGTCTATACAGTTGTTTAAATGTCTATACAGGGCATTTGTGTACTCTTCTGCATAGCAGTTGTTTGAAACTTTTTATACCCTTGCTTAATAGGCTAAAGTTTGCTTTGGAGACAATTTTCAGTTTGTTTGCTCCTGTGGGGTTATCCAGTCTGATCTTTACTTCAAACAAGACATATTTATGGTCTGACCTCACTAGGGAAGGCAACATGTAGGGGGTAGTGCAGTGACCCCTCCATATTGGTGAGTACCAGATCCAGGACATTTGAGCCTGTTGTAGGGGTACAGACTGGCTGTTTTAGAGCATTTGAATTAACAAAGTCCAGAAACCTCTGGGCAACTGTATTTCTACTCGGGTATGTTGTCCAATCTATGGAAGGATAGCTAAAATCACCCATGAACAACGTGTTTGGTTGTATATGCAATGATTCTAGCAAGTCCAGGTAGTCAGCATGTTTCTCTTGGTTCATGTTTAGGAAGCTGTAGCTACTGATAATGTAGTAGGGTGTTTTATCTATATTTAATACTACCTGGAGTAACTGTAGAGAGTCATACTGTTTAGCCAGTCTCAAGGTGTATTTGGATTTAATGAAGATGGATACACCTCCACCTTTTATTCTTTCATGCTCGTTTTGGGGTCTGAATGTGTGGAAGGCGTTGTAGCTTTGTATCGCTGGGGTGCTCTCTGTGGCTTCAAACCAAGTCTCTGTGACTGCACAGATGTCAAAATCTTCCAAGGTGAAGAGTGCTTCCAGGGAGTACAGTTTTCTGTTGAGGATCCGTTTGAGTTTTTCTTGAGTGGATTTCTTTACTTTGGGAATTTTTTTGTTCTAATATTGCCTAAAAAGGCACTTTGGGGGAGGCAAGCATCTTTGCCAGTATCTGAATGCCTAGAGGACACAGGTGAAGAACATCTCTGTCAAAGCAACATGATGTGTCAACCATGTCTTCCCAGGCAGACAGATACTGGATCCCTTTGGACTGACACCTGAAGCTAAGCCAGTTGTTGAAGTCAATCATTTTTGTCTGTATTGTGGCATCATCCTGGGTGAAGGTAAAATTATACCTAGTGCTAGGGACATAGCTGCCTGGGTCAGATAATCTGAGAGTTCAGTCATGTATCTCTTCATATATCCAGAGATGTATGTCTCAAGTCATTCACTCCAACATGTACTATGACAGAGTTATAGCTGTAATTGTTGTTGATTGACGTGAGTGAGTGCAGGATTTGATGGATTCTGGCATATGACAGGCAGCTAACCGTGACATTCTCATTGTCCAGCCTGGTCAGGGGGACATCTATGTATCTGACTATGGAATTGCTTATGATCAGTACATTAGGTTTTGAGGTGCTTTGCCTTAGGGGCTTATTTGTTGATACACTTGTATGTGTGTTGCTATGTGTAGTGCAGTCTGTTCTTGTTCCAGTATGTGTAATCTGTTTATGTTTGCAGGTCTCTGGTCATTTGGTAGGTTCTTAGTGAGTATATCCGCATAGGTGGGTCTGTGTGACTTGACCTTGGCTTGTGTGAGAGGAGAGGTGTGTGTGCTGACAACCTGCTTGATGTCTTGTTTATTGTTACATGAGATGATTAATTCCATCTTCATGGTACAGTTACATCTCTCACATACTGTATTTGTTTGCTTTAGGAGCAAGTGGTTGTCAGTATACATGAGACAATTACCACATTGCCCTAAGATGTAAATGTTAATTATGCTAGCTGGTGAAATGTTGAGAAACTGGCTGCCCATTGTAGCAGGTTAAACCGTAAGTACTCGCTAGGGAATGGGCAAGTTGGATTAGCTTTTTCTAGGACTAACTGGAGTAACTAAACAAGGGGGCTTATTCTATTGAGGATTAGGGTGAAGGAGTGTTGTGATGCTGCTCAGTGCTCAGCTAAATTGCCCACAGTGCAGCAGTACACAGTTGAGTTGCTCACAGTACAGCAGGGAAATCTTGGGAGGGTTCAGCTGACAAAGTCTAGGGGAAAAATGTTTCTTGGAGTTTGGTACTGTACAGAGCACCACTAACCTCAATTGTGCAATGTGCAGCTATTCACACATGCAAGGCTTATATACATGCAAAATTAAACAGTTTTAAACTAGTCTGCCCATAGGAAATCACACAATGATCCTTCCTTCAGCAATCCCCATTTCAGACAGGGCTCTATCCACACTCTTCTGCCACATGGGTGCAGGGGAGCCCTTCTTAATGTAAAATGGCTGGATTTGAGTTCAAGTGCATAAAAAGTAGGCTAGATTCAGCAAGTCTGGATCTAGACTATACTATATAAGCAATATTACAGTAAAAAAAAAACAAGTGTAGATAATGAAGCAGGCACAGACAGAAAAAAAAGTCAAAAAGACATCAATTAATGCAGTAAAACAGTTAAATGCAGTTGAAGAAGTGAAGATAAAGCTCAAAATAAGCTTCATTTCTTGTTCTTAGCTTTAGATAGCTTGCATTCAAGCTGAAACACTTTAGACCTCTGACAAAGGGTGCCAAACGCAGAGCAGCTCCGGTTAATTGAGACAAAACCTGCACAAATGCAAGGCTTATATATAGATGAAATTAAGCAGTTTTAAACTAGTCTGCCAGCAGGAAATCACACAATGATCCTTTCACCAGCAATCCCTACCTCCAGACAAGGCTATATCCACAATCTTCCACCACAAGGGTGCAGGGGAGCCCTTCTTAATGTAAAATGGCTGGATTTGAGTTCAAGTGTATCAAAAGCAGATTCAGCAAGTCTGGATCTAGTCTATGCTATCAAAGCAATATTACAGTACAGAACAAGTGCAGATAATGAAGCAGCCACAGACAGAAAAAAACAGTCAAAAAGGCACTGATTAATTCAGTAAAACAGTTAAATGCAGTAGATCAGCACAATTCTGCCACAAGGGTGCAAAAAAACACCTTCTTAATGTAGAGTAGCTGGTTTGGAGCCGAAGTGTAACAAGACCACAAAACCTACCTACAACAGCCCTACAACTAACAGATACAGTGGAATACAATGGAATTAACTACATAAAGCAGCAGCAGACCGTACATTTTTATTTGAAACTGATGAAGTACAGTCACAGTATATAAGAGAAATGCAAAAATATTTAGAGCCCTTTTGTATGTTTCCAACCTAAGACAAACCAGGCAAACACCTACTGCCACCAGTTGAACAATCCCAGTTCGCCCAATGCAAAAGCACAGTAAAGGAGTCTCCAGAGTGGAATGCTATGACAAACAAACTTAGAAAATATGAAATATTACCACAAACAAACTTAAAGATATGGATACAGCAGTGTACTACTTTAAACAACTTATAAATGTGTGATTATTCAATAAAATTACTTTGCTTTGTATAAATAAGCCAAGAGCCACTCAATTGTACAGAATTTATAAAGACACTTAAAACAAGATAAACTGATTAATAAGCCCTTCAGCCAATAACACAACTTGCAGAAATATCAAGTATTTCACCAACCTAAACAGACCAGTCTACCTCCCAGCTCACTATATAGAAAATCTACTGACCTACTGATGTAAAAACAAGTGCTTACCAGAATTTAAAAATACACTAAGTGTATAATTATGATCCAGTGGCCAAAAACTCCTGTCAGTCCACAAACCTGTTAAATCTATTAGGCACTGCCTATGCCCATACCATGTTACTAAGGCCTTGAACTCCTTATCTCTGTCCATTGGGTCAGTACCCTCCATCCTATCTGTGATGCCTGTGCACTATCAAAGAACCTCAATACTCATCACTAGCACCAGTGAGAGGCATTCACAATGGTAGAATAATGAGTGCACACACTATAAAGTACAATTTCCCTTAAGAGCACACACAGAGATCACAGTCAGTCTGGGGCTGGTTTGTCCCTTTTTGCCCAAATACCACTAAGACTTCCCACTGCCAAATCTATAGAGTTCAGATCTCAGCCTAGAGGTCAAGCCAAAACATCTAGCACCCTCTCTGTTCAATCAGTGCTTTGTGTCTCTGTACAAGTAGCCGACAGACACACACTTTGAGAATTGATTTATATACAAACATACACCCCTTTCTGCCCAGACTATAAGGTAGTAATGATTGCCCCCAGCCATTACTAGCAACTACTATAAAGTCCCTTACCAAAGGGTGTCCACTTTTAATGTGCAATATTAGTATCATCCAATTAATAAGTGTGATGATCAGCAAGGCTATTGGAGTGGCTTTGTATAGTATCACCATACCACTCAACTTTCCAGATTTTTGCAGAATGTCCAGATTTTTGCCTCATATTTTTGGCCTATTCCTCATAACATTTGTGTGTTTTTTTTGGCAAATCACTGAGGATTACAATAACTAAATAATGCCATACATTTGAGTTTCAGACTTCATTTTCTGTTAGAAAATGCATTCTAAGACAATTGCTGTTATTCTGCCAACTTTCTAAGTCTATAAGAGCAATATTTATAATCTGTCCCTATTTTGGGGCCTTTGTCCCCCCATTATTCTAGGTTTTGTCCAGATTTCTTGTACTAAGAGGTTGAGAGGTACGAGTATCACCAAATGCATGCAAGTACTCTAAAGCTGAAATTATCTCTGCACAAAACATCCATGGTTAAAAGGTTGGAAAATATTTAATTAAATAACAAAAACGCAAGACAATACTTATTACTTCAACATAATGACATTACAGAGTTCAGAAATCACAGGACAATACTTTAAAACAATATTGTATGATAGCCTGACATAAATATAGAAAACAGCTAGACTAATCTGACTATATTCCTATCTGTCTCTAAGAGAAACTATGTTCTAAATTCTAGTTACAAGGCAAAGGCTTATGAGTTTTTGCCAGCTTCAGAGCAAAATACCAAATGCTCAATCTTTCCCGCTGAGAAAGACTTAAATTGATAATACACTTTACTGCTGAGTCATTTCAGATTACATAATTCTTGACACTTCTACTTAAGTTTCCCTGGCTCACAGAACTTAAAAGTTTTATAATTTCTTTTTGTAATCTGCACCTGTCAGGGAGCCACAGCAATAAAGGACAATTTACATGTAAAATCTAGTTATTATCTCTGTCTTAAAACAATAGAAAGAATTTCCTAGCCTAGACATCCCGTCTCCAAGCTTGAGATCAAACACAGTTTTAAAATTCGTTACTTAACATCTTTCTTCCAGCAGGGTGCACTGTGGTTACATTTTTGAAGCTCAGTACAACATATAGTTTAATCATAACATATAGTTCTCTTTACATTTGTAAAAAAAGCATGTGGATTATATTAATATTTACAATGACGTAGAATTATCTACAAAATTCTATCTGGCTGGGCTGGCAGCTCCTCAGTTTTTCACACCATCCTACAAAACCATTCTGAAAGGCTTCCTAGCCAAAAGCTGTTTCTGTTCTTGCTCAACACCAGGATAAACTATATCCTCTAAATGTGAACAAATACCTATTCATACCTTACATCTCTTTACTCCCCTTTTTCACTCACTTCTTTAATACTATTAATTTCTCTCCCTGGCTTTCTCTCTAAATATACCATATGCCTGTGTTTCTCTCACTTTGTATTGCATTTCCTGTTTGCATTATACTGACTTACCTTTAATTCTCTATAAACTGACTAAAATTTCTGCAACTATTAAACCAGTATCATATAATAACTTTTCTTAACCAATGTTTTCACGTTATGTCTAATTTGGTATAATTATTTATACTGAAGTTGTTTTTTTGTATTATTTTAAAGACTGTAAAACGTATTATTCTTAAAATGTTTTGTAATACTTTGGAACTTTTCTCTCCAAGTCTCCACTGAAAATGGACTCCTACTCAGTTGAACTTTCCCTAAATAAATAAATTAATTAATTAATTAAAATTAAAGGTTTTACTTAGAATGGCTGCCTTTTGTTTTTATGTGTACTGTATTTTTTGCTGATTGTTTAAAGTATGGCAGGGTCCACAAATGGTTTACTATTGAAGGTTTGAATGTACAAAACTACACATCGGTTGAACAATCATGATGTTGACCCTGAATGCCAAATCAGTACTAACAAAAGAGCAGTCAGCATGAAAATTTATACATTGACACCCATAGTTTGATGTATTCGACAGAGCAGGAGGTGACATACCTTAACCATGCTACGCAACGTAATGTACCGTTACACTCTGCAGTCAATGGTACATTTATGCCACTATTCTGTAGGGAGGCAAGCCCCCCCCCTGAATCCCCCACACCCCCTACAAATTATATATACCAACCCCAAGATCACACTACAGTCAGGAAATGGGTTAATTCCCTCTTCCTCACTGAAATGCAATCTCCACTCAGAATGCCAAACTCATATACTCGAACTACACTACCTATTTGCTGTAGTATAGTTGATGAGTTCTGGTTCAGCATTCTGCCCACTAGAAAATTGCCTTGCGACAATATCACACTTGACTGACTGCCATTCGCACACATGACAGTAAAACTCCACAAATGATATCCCAGAGGACATAAAATCAATTAGATTAATTAAAGAAACATTAGCAATGTTAACAAAAATGGTGCAAACTTTGGTGATATCCATTAGCCACATTACACACACTACCACCAGCCATGATGAGTTGCAGATAAATCACCTGCACACCATTCATAACACATGACACAAAGATAATGCAAGAAACTCCTCCACTATCCAGAAGCTTTAGGTATGCAATGACAAACTAAACATGGAGGTTTAGCAGTTAAATAACTTTTGGGCTACCAGAACAACTGAGGTAATGAACTGAGAGATTTTATTATGGCAGAACCCCAGAAGCTGGTGGGGGTGGGGGTTCAGAGGCATCTAGCATTGAAAGACCCCATAGAATTACACCAAGGCATAAAATAACAAATTCCCCAAACATTTCATATTGAAATGCTTCTAGTAGATTCACAGAAAAAGGATCTTACAAAAATGGGATCTTAAAATTTGGACTTGAAAAAGATGGGCTCACCAATTAGAATATTACTAGATTATAGTACCTGTCTGTTTCTGAAGCACAAAGCCTTACCACCATAGTTAAATTTGTTCCAGGACAAAGGATATATATATATATATATATATATATATATATATATATATATATATATATATATATATATATATATGTATATCTCTACTTCAGTAGATCGAACTTTTACAAGTTCGAACCACATATGGCTGAGACTATATGTTTGAACTCGTAAAAGTTCGAACACTGAAAAAAAAAACACATAAAACAAAAAAACACAAAACTAAATGTCAATAGCAGGGGGTGCTACAACCCCCTGCATCCCCCACGCCCCTTACTTAAATATACCAACTCCGAGATCGCACTACATTGTGGAAATGGGAAATCTTCCCTTTCCGCTCTGTACGGAGATCTCCATTTAGTCCAATCAAACTTTTACAAGTTCGAACATATGGTCTCGGCCATATGTAAGAGGACCCATATATATATATATATATATATATATATATATATATATATATATATGGGTCTAGGACACATGCTGAACTAGCATGTGTCCGAATCACAAAACATCGAACACACATACATCGAAAAGTGCTTCCGTGTATGTGTAGTTCAAAAAAAAAAATCTACATTTCTGCAGGAAGGCTGTGCCCCCCACAGCCCCCCTACTTTAATATTCTCACTCCAAGATCACACTACAGTGGGGAAAAGGGAATTTTCCCTTACCCGCACTGTAGTCCAATCTACGAAACAGGCACACATACACGGAAGCGCTTTTCAGTGTAAAGCGCTTCCGTGTATGTGTGCTCAATGTTTTGTGATTCGGACATATGCTAGTTGAGCATGTGTCTGGATCCTATATATATATATATATATATATATATATATATATATATATATATATATATATATATATATATATATATATATATATATATATATATATATATATGGGTGTTAACATTGTCACCTCACAGCAAGAGGATCTCCAGTTCAATTCTCAGGTGGGGTGCCTTCTCTGCAGAGTCTGCATGTTTTCCCTGCATTTGTGTGGGTTTCATCTGGGTTCTCTAGTTTCCACCCACATTACAAAGACATGTGTCTGGAGCATTTCTCCCTGGGCCTCCACTGAAATTTGGCTCGTTCCAAATCAGAATTTCCTGTTAAAGAAATGTGAAATAAATAAACATATATATATATATATATATATATATATATATATATATATATATATATATATATATATATATATATATATATATGGATCTAGGTCATAAGATCGACAGCTCATATGACTGAAACTCATTTCATCGACAGCTCATATGGCTGACAAAAAGTATAGGTGGGGGGCTTTGCCCCACCTCTCAATGTGGGGGCTGTGTTTCCCCCCAACTATATATAACAACTCCACAGTCGCACAACAGTGGGGAGGGGGGAAAATCCCAGGTTTTTGCCTTGAATACTTTTTGTCAGCCAAATGAGCTGTCGACCAACTGAGTTTCAGTCATATGAGCTGTCGATCTTATGACCTAGACCCATATATATATATATATATATATATATATATATATATATATATTGAAAGATATACATGTGCTTCCCTGCATACCTCCAGATACTCAAATGGAACCACACCATTTAATTCTCTTCTGTGTAGGAAGTGCAACAAATAATTTCTTCCAAACAGGAATTTAAAAGGAAGCTAGTCACAGATGTAGTGAGAGACAAAACATAAAGCAATCTTCTCAAATCTTTAAACAGAAGAAAAGAGACAGACTTCTTACCCCCCTCTCTTGCAAAATCAACTGGTAACCAGACAGGCAGCTTGAGAAAATTGGCGCATCCAACCAAAGATACCTGCCTAAAATCTAAAGGGCAAGAAGATTGAGCATCCAATGACAGGTTTGTTGCTCTGCACTCTCAAACTTCCCATCATGAGCACACTTAAAATATCAAGACTGACTTTCCTGGATGTGAGATAGAGTAGACTTAGGTGGGATCATAGAAAGTTTCTTGGAACAAGCCATGGTCATCTGGGATTGAACTTTGGCAGGTCCTTGAAATTTGTTCACAGCTTTTTGATGAGTGAGACCAGTTCTGCATAGCTGGCTCCACAATCTGCTGTAGTCATATAGTGACTGGGGCAAACAAACAAATAAATGAATAGGTGTTGAGGTAATTTGCTCATCCTCACAACCATTGGTAGTGATAGTTTGTCGGTATTACTTTACTTTTTCATGGCATGTCACATATAACTTGGAATGCTAAAGAGGTTCCATTTTAAGAGGAGGAAACCTAAGACTGGCTTGTACTTTAATTTTATCATATGTGCTTTCCCTGTAGGAGACATGCACTACAAGTAGTATGGCCAGGAAGCTGAGATTTTGGGGTTTTGCTTTTCTTGGGAATTTCTCAGATACAGGCCAAAGTGCAAGAGAAGCTATTTCACTTACTAATATATTTCAGTAGGCATAAAAGGACACCATTAAACCCGGATAGTGGGAGTAATCTGTCTACAGCATCAAAGGTTTTTTTTTCTACTTTGGTGGCAAATCTCATGTCAGTAGGTTCTTATCTGTGTTTTCAGAGTAATTATAGTAAAAAACAGAACTTCAATTAAGATGTTTTTTTATCTGCTAATTATGTTATTTCTTTGATTTTGTTGATCAGAGTAAGGTTTGGGATGTCCGGGTTGTTCACTAGTTAGGAATGTATTGATAGGTATGCAGTTTGCTGGCTTGCTGTACAGCTGCATTCAGCTTTTATTTATATCAATCCATA
The DNA here is from genome assembly GCF_019279795.1 of Protopterus annectens. Taxonomy (NCBI): domain Eukaryota; kingdom Metazoa; phylum Chordata; order Ceratodontiformes; family Protopteridae; genus Protopterus; species Protopterus annectens. The sequence continues at coordinate 1,653,288,615 of NC_056743.1, forward strand.
CTCTTTTTACCCCCAGAATCAGGAAATTTAGACAAATCAGGTGGTAAAAAATTCCACTGGCACACATGACATGTCAGTTAGTACCGCATTCTACTTGCATACATGACATGCCAGGTAGTACAACACTCCATTGACCCACATGGCATGTCAGGTGGTACAACACTTCAGTGGCACACATGGTGTGTCAGGTGGTACAACACTTCAGTGGCACAAATGACATGTTGGGTGGTACAATACTCCACCTGCACCCATGACATGTCAGGTGGTACAGCACTCTACTGGCACACATGACATGTCAGGTGGTACAGCATTCCACTTGCACAGATGACATGCTAGATGGTGCACTACTCTACTTGCACACATGACATGTCAGGTGGTACAACATGCCACTGGCACTTGTGACATGTCAGGTGGTACAACAATCCACTTGCAGACATTACATGTCAGGTGGCTCAGCACTCCAGTGGCACTCTTTAAAATGTCATGTGGTACAACTCTCTATTGGCACTTATGTCAAGTGGTGCAACTTTCCACTGGCACCAATGTACATGACAGTAAACCATGAAGTACTGGAACTGGAGGTAGTGGGATAATCTACTTTGGCATTCCAGAGGGCATAAAGCTGGCAGACAGGCAAAGCATAAGGAGGATATAGGACTGGAGAGGAAATAGACCACTAAATGTAATGAAAACAGAGACTAGACCAAATTTTTTCTCCCATGAAGAAAATGCAGTGTAATATTAATTAATACAATATTGAATGCAGGATTGCACTAGTGTTGGGCTCACTGGTAAAAACTAGGTGTGAAATAGGTAGCACATATGGGACTAACAAGTAAGAAGATATTTATAGAAAAAAGGGGTTAGAGTGCCATTCACTACTTCATATTACTGGGGAGCAATATAGTTGTGAGTTAGATCCAAAATGCATTTATTTTATCAAACTCACAAAACCTTGTTGAGTTAAAAAGCAAAAGGATGTTGATGAATTGTGAGTCATCCTTTGATTACTAAAAACTTGCCATATAATGCATCCCAAAGAAACATTACACCCTCATGCCTATATTATTGGACACTCATGACAGACTGGGCATTATTCTTATTTAGGTCCAATTCATTTTACATGTATAGCTCACCACTTGAAAGTGTCTTTTAGTGCTCAGATTCAGCTAGGCATCTGAAGCCAAGAACAACTTTCTTTCTTTAGTTATGTTAGAAAACTAAGAAACAACACACCATTATAGACAAAAACCTCACACTAAATGACAAAACCTACTCAGAACCAGTGAAGATCATCAATATCATAAATAAATCTAGTGAAATTTTTACTCCTCAGATGACTGCCCAAAGCCTTACAATCCCTATAGCTCTCACATCCCCCATCATCACTATGATGCATATACAGAAAATGTTGTTTAAGACTAAGAACACATCTTATATGGGATCAGATAACATGCCTGGCTGTTTGACCAGTAGTAATAAAAAATATCCTGGCAGAACTTCTACATAAACTATTTTAACTTTAACTTGGTTCTTGGTTGAAGTCTCAGTCCCAGAAACATGGTATATAGCACTGCTGATGGCACTCCATAAATGTGGTTGTAGTACTGACCCTGGAGACTACAGGCCCATCAGTCCAACGAGTGCCATTTGTAAAGCCATGGAACACATTATAACAAGCTTGACTAACACTGACATCAAAAATGTAATTAGGCTAGATTCAAAGAAACTTGGATTCATAAAATGGACACCCTGTCAAATGAATCTGGTTAGTGTCTTTGCGAAGGTAAAGGTAACACAACCTGTTGACAGTGCTCATGCTGTGAATACAGCTTACTTGATTTTTCAGAGATATTTGACACCATTCCACATACTAGCAAAATTAACAATTTAAATGTGTTACAAATAAATCCCAGTGCAGAAAGATGGATAGCACAATGGCTAAAAGAGACAGACCCCATGTTTCATGGGTGGCAAGGGTAGTGTCTGAGCAGATGAATGTGATCTGCTGTGTCCAGCAGTGTTCAGTGCTGGGAAACCATTTATTCAGCATTTACTTCTCTTACCTACAGACTAACAGCAAAGACCTATGGCTAACAAAGTTTGAGGATGAAGGTAAACTGGGAGTCATTGTCAAACCCCCTGCTATCATGTAAGCTTATTAAAAATCGTCTTAAATAAAGTGATAAAAATACAGTATTGCTGCATTTGGCAGACAAACCATCCTTGTGCATATAGCATCTGTGATGCTTCACTTCAGAATGAAAATGTAGTTTAAGAACTGGGAACTTGGATTGATAATTCTCTCTCCTTTAGCCACAGTGTAGCAACACTTGTCACAAAATCCTTCTATTTTGCACAGTTGATCACCAAGAGACTATCAAGCAGATAAAAATTATTAATTGTCTACTTGTATTCAGCACTGATAAGATCAGTTATGGAATATGATGCCACCTTTGGGATGTACCTCACTAGACATACCAGCTTCCTATATTTAAAAAAAAAAATCCCATGCTTCAAATCAGCAATCTACTAGAAATACTGCCCCTATTTCTGTGTCTTATTGGCTGCTCAGAGGAAATATATGCCTTGCCTTCTGAGCAAACAAGGACCCAGTATTCCAAGATATTTTGAAGCTTCATAAATCAAACAGTTCAACAAATACCAGCAATGTAGTCAATTATGCCTTCCTCAACAAATACCAGCAAAAAATCTAAACCTGCTTCAACAAATCAATAAAACAAGAAGAGACAGATGTATTAGTCAGTATCACCCTCACCCCAGGAATAAACTCCCCTGCAGATGAAACAGTGTAGTACCAAGCTTCCTTTATATGGGACCTGGATAACTGGATGGGTATGGGTATTCATAAAGTCACCCTAGGCATGACTTACATATCCCTCCTTGAGGACAGAGATAAAGTATAGGGTGTGAACGGACAAGACTTAATGGTCACAAGACTTAGTAACCTTGAACTTCCTATGATTTCTATGATAACCATCTAGGAATGCAATGTTATACAGTTTTTATATGCTTGCTGAACAACTACATATATATTGGATGAGACAAAGGGTTGTTGCACAAAAGACACAGTTAGCAACAGGTTCAATTAAAAAGATACTACAACTACATTGTAGGAGGTACTGAATGCATTACTGCAGCTGCTAATTCTCTTGCCCCTGAAAAAGTCATAATTCTGACTTATAGAGGTGACACTGAAGGAGTGTCACCTTCTTTGTGTAAACCATTTAAATACTACACTGATGGCCATACTATTCAAGCAGAGATGTTTCAGGCTACCTTTACTTTAAACTTGGAAAACACCCTGTCATCAGGATTGTGGACAAGGATTTAGTCCCTAGATTCAACAATATGTGGATTTACCAGCTATACAGAAATCAGGTCAGTTTTGATAGAGGCAGACACTCCTACTTTCACCCATGAGTTTTAGCACCTGCATTCAGGAAACAAAAAAAATAAATAAATAAACAAAACATCAGGCATACAATAAATTGAAGGAGTGGACCAGTCTAGATTCTAATCAGGATGCACGACAATCACCAGCATGTTTGCAATGAGACAGATAGTGGAGAAAAAGCTGGAGGGGATGACAATGTCCAGCTGGATATTCCTAGACTCAGAGAAAGAATATGACAAGGTCAAAAAAGCTGATTTGGGCAGTCCTATGATGGTTCAAAGTCACAGAAACAATGGCAGATTTAGTGCAGGCTATTCATAAAACCTCAGTGGCAAAAGTAAAACAAGTGTTTGGACCCACAAAGTGATATTCAGTGGGAGTGGGTGTGCATTAGAGTTCAGCCCTTGCCCACTGCTTTTCATGTTGGTAATGGACTACATTAGCAAAAAAGTCAGATGGGAGATCAACAAGGATGTTGTATACAGATGGTGCCACATAAAAATTGACTCTGGACAGGAATTTCAGCAAATGACAGGAGACTGGAATGCAAAACTAAAGGTACATGGGATGAAAGAAAGTACAAATAAGAGAACTGTCATGGAAACAAATGGATAAATCAAAAGAAGCTTAAAACTGACAGAATGGAAAATACTGAAACAGCTTAACA